>NC_091557.1:47643928-47653928 GCF_042767895.1 Penaeus vannamei
TATGTTTGTCTTCATGCCTCGGAGTTTATCATTGTTTTCACATCTTAAATAAATGATATTCGTCCAAAAAGCGAATCATTTCCATTCCGAAAGCATCCTCTTCCCAAGGCATCCAATCGCTGACTGGGTCCATTTTTTCCTGTCGGGGAATTCGACGGATTTCAAAACGCGCGCCAAACGAGGGCCATTCATCGCACCGACGAAGAAAACATGGCGGAGACAAAAGACGCAGCCAGCGACAAAGTACCGGAAGGGCAGCATTAAGGATCCAGAAACAATGGTTCATATTACGGCAACATCCTTACCCCTTCCCTACCCCCAACCCCCAACCCCCTCCCCCATTTCCCCTCTCCCTCTCCCTCCCTTTCTCCGCGTCCCCTCTCCTCCCCCTTCCCCCTCCCCGCGCCCCCTCCCCCTCGAGGCAAGGCCTTCAACATCCTCCTCAAATCCCCCTTTTTGCCGGGGCGTTCGCGCAACTCCCCCGTTCACTCAAATGGCGCATACTGATCAATCATTTGTGGGAACGCTGGGAGGAACGGGGTCAAGAACTCGCGTTTCGGGACCTGTGTTTTGCGCGCCTTTTTGCTCCCTCCGCTCGCCGTCGGTTTCCAGCTTTGGCGCAAGAAAATTATAATTCTGTCATCATCCCGGCCTTGAGGTTTGGTGTATCAATGCGGTCTTCGTCGTGATTGTCTAAGCGGGATTCGAATCCGCCGCGGCCATCGCTAATCCCATCACCGACACCTGTCCAATCCCCGAACTTCCCCTTCCCGCTGCGCCTCATTTCCTCCTCCTTTCCCTTTCCTTCCCTAATCCTTTCCTTCGTTCCCATTCATCTTTCCCATTCTGTTTGCACTTCATCGAGCATCTCCTCGACCGCCAATTCTTTCTTTTTTCTCTCTCTTCTACTTTTAATTCTTCTCGAACTTCGTCTTAAGTCTTTAATCACTTATCTTTCCCTTTCTCTTTGTTCTCATCAATCCTAGCCCCTCCATAATCTCATCTCTACTGCTCCTAGTTCTCTTCCATTCCTAATTCTTTCTTTCTCCCCATGTCCCCCTTTCCTTCCCCTCAATCCTCCTCCTTCTTCCCATGTCCCCTTTCCTTCCCCTCACTCCTCTTCCTTCTTCCCGTGTCCTTTATCTTCGCCTCCCTTCTCTTCCTCCTCCCTATGTCCCCTTTTCCTTCCCCTCAATCCTCCTACTCCCCATATCCCCTTTTCTTCCCTCACTCCTCCTTCCCATGCCTTCTGCTCTTTCCCCCCACTCCTCCCCCTTCTCCCCACGTCCTATTTCTTCCCCTCACTCCTCTTCCTTCTTCCCGTGTCCTCTCTCTTCCCCTCCCTTCTCTTCCTCCTCCCCATGTCCCATTTTCTTCCCTCACTCCTCCTTCCCATGCCTTCTGCTCTTCCCCCCCACTCCTCCCCCTTCTCCCCACGTCCTATTTCTTCCCCTCCTCTTCCTTTTCCCCATGTCCTCTACCCCCCCCCCCGTGCCCCTCCCCGAGTGCACCGAAGCGTGGGCGGGGCGTCCTCCGCGCCCCACCGCCTCGCGTGCCAGGCCGGGTTCTCCGGTGCCACAGAAGGTCGCTGGAGGACGTTTCGTTCGCATGGCCGACTGGTTCCGCATTTTTTCCCTGTGGGCTGCGCCGTCTTCGTTTTCTTTCTTTCTTTCTGTCTTTCTTCCCTTCGTTCTTTCTTTCCTTCGTTCTTTTTTCTTCTTCTTTCTGTTTTTCATTCCTATTGATGGCAATTTTGTTGTCTTCCTTAGAGGTTGTCGTTTTCCTTTCTCTCATCGTCTTTTCCTCCATCCCTTTCCATCACCGGAGCCTCCGAGGGCCGCCGTGGCTCCAGCCTCTCCTCCCGGGGACCAGTTGCAGACGAATCCCCGGCGCTGCCAACGCCATCACGAAGGCAACGTTAGCAGCGTCATCGATAGGTCCTCCTGCAATCAGCGTTCTCTAATTGCCATTCGCAGCGGCGGGCGGAGGGCGGTGGTCTCTTCCTTAAACTTCAAATTATAGCCTCTCTCCCCCCTCCACCCTCCCCCCCACCTCTTACCCCCCCTTACCCATCCCTTGGCCTGTCCCTCCCCACCCCTTTCCCCCTCCCCTCCCCCTCCCCTTGCCCCATCCTTCCAGTTAAGCAACACGAAAAGGAAGAAGTGAAGGGAAAAAAGGCGCCGTATCTATCTTCCTTGCGAGGCTTTATGTGGCAGGCTTTATAAAGGTATTATCGCAGGATTAGGCTTCTTCCCGGTCCCTGCCCCCCTCCCCCCCTCTCCTCTCTCTCTCTCCCCCTTCCGCCCCTCCCCCCTTCACCCTCCCCTCCCCTCCCCCTCCAACCCTTTTTCTACACGTGTGCAGGGAAGCGTGTCGGGAGGCGCCCCGGCGCGTCGTTGCTGGCCGTCGGGAGATCCGAAGGCGCCGTAGCACTCGTATCCCTAACGGGGGCTAAAGGTTTTTCTCTGATTTTCCTTCTTCTTGTTTTCTTTCTCCTCTTTCTCTCTCTCTCTCTCTCTCTCTCTCTCTCTCTCTCTCTCTCTCTCTCTCTCTCTCTCTCTCTCTCTCTCTCTCTCTCTCTCTCTCTCTCTCTCTCTCTCTCCTTTTCCATTTTCTTCTCAGCCCACCTAATGTTATTTGCAGTGTTGTATCAATATACCAACAGTTGTTGCTGCTGTTATATTAAAAAGAACATCACGACTATTATTACTATCACGATTAATGTAACTATTGTGGTTTCACTTTTATAAATACCACAACTAATATAACTAGCATGATTATGGCCATCACTGTCTAGTTCTTACAACCAGCCACGCCGACGCAATACTGCACCTGGCGATTGCTCCGATCAGCGAACGGCGCAAGGAAACATCTCAGGCGTCGCGGCAGAACTCGTTCCTGCAAACCCCGCCCAGCCAGCGCATTTTTCATACCCCGCGCGGACCATGAGCTCGCTAAATAAAGCACGTCCTGTTTACGACATCCGACACCGAACTGCGCGAATCTCTACGACGCCTTTGGCTTTCTGACACACTTGAGGGAGCGAAAGGAGAGCGGGCTTCTGCGCACACGGAAGCGGGAAGCATCGCGGCAGCAGCGCACCAACGCGGGAAAACAGAAAAGATTCTGCCGTCGCGGTGTGGCCCGGGCCGCTCCCCGCCCTCGCGACCGACTCCCTTCCCGGTCCGCGTCCTTGGGCGGCCTCGCGGATCCCTCGCTCGGCTCTGAGGGCTGGGGGAGGGGGGAGGGGCGGGGAGGGGAGGAGAGGGGCGGGAGGGGGCTTCCATCCTTCCGACATGAGATGAGGAGGAGAGGCCTTTTTCCCGTCCATGTCTGGGGATACTTTTTTAAGCGTCCATAGGACGACGCTGTCCTTTACCTGCCTGGCGCGGGAGCCCGAGGGCGCTGCCTCGTGGTTTCATGGGTGTCTGCTGCCTCTGCCAGTTATCGCTTCCAAACAAAATTTTCCTTGGCATATCTTCCGAGTCCTAATTTTTTTTCACTGAACATATCGCATATCCTGATAGAATATGAAAAGATATATGGCATAAAAATCGAAGGAACTCGTCGCCTTGAATCAGTCTAGACAATTTCAAAGGAATCGACGCTTCTTATTTGGTCATCTTCATCCTTTAAATCATCATCATTATTCGTCAACATCTAGCATTTGCCAATTCATCGTCATCACTATTATTTCCAGCATCACTATCCTCATTCTTCTCATCAACCTTATCGTCATCACCTCTCGACCGCAAGGAAACCGCGGCACCTCCTCCGGCGGCGTCCGTTCCGCCCTGTCTCTCTGGGGACGCGAGTGAAATGGACAGATCGAATTTCCGGAATTCCCCTGACAGTCATTGTGCAGTTTGTATATCTTGAGAGAAGGACGCTTACCTCAAGTGCTGGGCTCCTGGCGGATGAATTCCCTCTGAAAAACAAAAAATAATCATCATTATTAAATTAGTTTGGTAAATATAACTTCATAGAAACGTTGACGCACCTTCCAGTGCTAATAATAACACAGGGCACAATTTCACAGCAACAAGGCCAAGAATAACCATAAAAACGGAAGTCTGTCCGGCCATAAATCTGCCTCTGAAGAAACATCAGCATCAATATGGTTTGAGCGCAATCGAGTATTTATCACGCCATGGTCACTTTGACATCTGCAATGTTAACATCACTGCCATCATTCCCATCACGTGATACACCCAGATACACCCAAGTATTCAACACACTGTAACCCTTTCAACTTTTCAACACTGTTAGCACCCCCCCCCCTCTCCCAACAGTGAGATAGGGCACACATTCTGATGCCGCAGCGATCGTGACCTTATGTGACCCGCCATTATCAGCACGGAACACTCGGCCTATTATCGCCAGCCCAACATGGCCGCTCAGCACAGCCAGAAACTAGCCTCTCTGCCGCCACTTCAGCGCCGGCAGCGCCCGAGAGCCTCCGACCCTCGCAGCCAAAGGTCGCCGACGGGGATCAGGCAGCAGTCTTTAAAGGGACTCCGCCCTGGACGCCTTCCGCAGACCCCCACTCCCCACACTCCCTTCCCTTGCTCCTCTCCTCCTCCTTCCACTCCCCCTCCTCCTCCTTACTCCCTTCCCTCCCCGCCCTCAGCGTGCGACCTTTGTGTGTGCACTCAGGGAGGAGCCAGCTTCCGGCAGATAGATAAACAGACTCGGATCCCCGTTCCTCACAAGACAGGAGCGGCCATTTGCATAGTCGTTCGCCTGTGAATCATTCCCGGATGATTCGGAGTCGAGCCCAGGCGTCGATCACAGCCTCGTTCGGCGAGATGCAGAGAGAGAGAAACATATGCAAATTGGCAGAGATCCCATCGCCCGCCGCCTTTTTTCTCTCTTTTTATCTCTAACCAGTGAGCGTGAGAATCAACGTGACAGGCCGTTTATAACCTGCAAATGTCACACTTGCCAATTTGGGAATAGCATTTCCCCGACGGTCTTGCCGACTGGCAGCGCCGAGAGGGGCCGAGGCGCGAGGGGGCTGTCTCCGCTCTCCTCTCTCTCGCTTTTTGCCTCTTTAAATCTTCTGTGTGTGTCCGCTTGCCCTCACATCTGGCGCTTGTGTCTTTCTGTCTCTCTTTCTCTCTCTCTCACTTCCACTTCCTTCTCTTTTTTTCTTCCTTTCTCTCTCTTCTTCCCTCACTTCTTTTCTCCTCTTCCTCCTCCCTCTCTTATTTTCTACACCTCCCTCTTTCCCTTCCTCCTTCTCTCTCTTCCAGCACATCTCTCTCTTCTTCCCTCTCTTCTTTTCTCCTCTTCCACTTCTCTCTCTTGCTTTTTCCTCTTCCACCTCTCTCTTCCTCTTCCTCCTTCTCTCTCTTTCTCTTCCTCACTCTCTCTTTTCCCTTCCTTCCCCTCTCTCTCTGTCTCATTCTTCCTCTCTCTCTCTTTCTAATTCTTCCTCTCTCTTTACCTTTTCCCTCTCCTCCCCCCCGCCCCTTTCTCTTCTTCCTCCCCTTGCCTCTGCCTCCTTCTTTCTCTTCCTCTTCCTCTTTCCAAATAAACAAACCCTTCAATATCTTTCCCTCTCCCTCCCATTACCTGTGTCGCCAGAGCGAGCGCGGCGCCGAGCAGCCCGACCCGCCCCCCGCGACCCCGAGCGCGACGTCGGCGAGCTGCTCCTCGACGCAATCTCCAGCTCATCTCGGGTTCTCGCTCCCCAATTACAGCTTCATTTGCGACCCTTAATTGCTATTCTAATCGCGTGCTGAAAGCGCCCCGGCGACGCGAGGAATCGCAGCCGCCATCTCGGGCCAATTATGATGGCGGCGGTTATGATGCCTTTTGGGTCGAGGCGAGCGGCCCCCCTGCTCCGGAGGGGAGGGGGGGGGAGGGGGCGTAGGTGAAGGAACTGAGGAGGATTTTTCCTTCAGTATTTGCTCTTTCCCTCTTTCTCTTTCTCTATCTTTCTCTTTCTTTTTCTTTTTTTCTCTCTCAATCTCTCTCTCCTATTTTGTTTTTTTTCAAAAGATAGAAAATCTACCATTTCTCTTCCTTTTTCCCTTTCCTGTTCCCTTCCTCCTCTCGTTCTCACCGCCGTTCTCTCTCTCTTCTTTATCTCTTTCTTTAACTCGCACTTTTCATTTTTCCTCCCTCCCCTCCTTCTGCCCAATGCCTCTCCCTCTTCCTCCCTCCCTTTTTTTCTTCTGCCTCTCCCTCTTCCTCCCTCCCATTTTTCTTCTGCCTCTCGCTCTTCCTTTTTATCTCCCTCCCTGTCAATATTCCTACCTCTCTCTCTTCCTTTTCTTCTCCCTCCCTTTATCCCTATGCCTCTCCCTCTCTTCTTTCCTTGCACTCCTTCTCTACCTTTTCCCTGTCTCTCCCTCTTTCCCTTTCTCTTCTTCACGTCCATCCCTTCTCCCTATCTCATCCACTCTGTTCATCGCCAACTGCCACAAGTACTCCATTGTTTCTCTTCCCCTTCCCTCTTCCCCTTTCTTCCGATCCTGACGCTCCTTCTCCCTTCCCCCTCTCTTCCATAGAATAGAAAACCCTCCTCTTCTTCCCTCCCTCCACCTCCTCCCCAGCCCCCTTCCCCCTTAACCCGCCCAGGCAACCATTCCCCCTTTTCAAAGACAAACCCCCCTCCTCCCCCTTACCTCCGTCAGACCAGCCCCCCCCCCCCCCGGCCCTCTTCCCTCTTAACCCTATCGGACCAATCCTTCCCCTCTCCCTACCCCCCCCTAAATCTGACCCCCTAACTCTGTCAGCATCCCCCCCCCCCCGTCCAAGAAGCCCCTACCGCCCCCCACCCCCCACCCCCTCCTACCCCCGAGGCCCGCCCCCCGCCGCACGCCCCCCTCCTGCCCCCGAGGCCCGCCCCCCGCCGCACGCCCCCCTCCCGCCCCCGAGGCCCGCCCCCCGAGCACGCCCCCCTCCTGCCCCCGAGGCCCGCCCCCCGCCGCACGCCCCCCTCCTGCCCCCGAGGCCCGCCCCCCGCCGCACGCCGCGTCATTAGGCGGCGACACCTGACGGCTTCATCAACCCTTCCCGTCCGACGCCAGGGCTTCATTAGGCGAGGTGCGCGCCGCACTCATCGCGGTTATCGAGGCGCGTTTCGGCGGCTGAGGCGGGCGCCTTGGCTTCACCGGACGCTGCTTCTCAATGGTGATGTGTCGGTAAAGACACTGGAAACCAAGAAATACATACATAGACATGCAGACATACACAGATATGTGTATATACATATATATGCACACACGCACGCACGCGCACGCACGCACACACACACACACACACACACACACACACACACACACACACACACACACACACACACACACACACACACACACACACACACACACACACACACAGACACACATACAAACAAACAAAAACACACACATACACACACACACACAAACAAACACACACACACACAGACACACACACACACAAACACACACATGCATATATCCATATACACGTATACGCACACACACTTTCTACAGCCTCCGAAAAGGCGAAACAAACGCAACGCTAAAACCCGCACTTCCTTTTCCCGCAACTCGGCATCGGCCTCAGACTCGCTCGTTCGTCCATCAAGACCACTCCACTTGTTACTTTCCTCGCAAATCGTCGAATTTCCTACAAGGTAACTCTGCTCTTATGTGGACAAAAATACTAAGATTCATAAGAAAATAAAAAATAAAATACATTCCAGAATAAGAAAACAGAATATATTCTAATGAAACGCAAAACACAATATAATTTTTTTTCCCTCTCCGAAGCGTCTGACCTAAACATTCGCCAATCCAACTGGTCCTCATCAACACGCGAGGCACAATCATTGCAAAAAGAGGTTCGCAGCACTTTCCTTCCGCGTGAGAGACGGCCTTGAAGCGCAAAGCAATAAACGAAGCCAGGTTTTTTTTCAAGGGAGGAGCTCTGCTTTGGCGCAACCTGTCATTAGCATCAGCGGCCTTATCGCGACCTTAATAATTGCTGTTCTTAAATTACTGTTATCTTCGGTTGTTATCGACCTTAATAGAATTATCACTATCATTATCATCACTGTTGTTTGTTTGTTCCTCTGTCATAAATAAGTGAAAGTTCTGGCGTACTTGAGGCTGATACTCAGAAATTAACCTCCACCCCCTTCTCCCTCTCCTCCCCCTCCCCCGCCCCTCTCTGCTGCCTCCATCCCCTGGTCCCTCTCCCTTTCCTCTCCCCTCTCCCTCTCCTCTCCCCTCTCCCCTCTCCCTCTCCTCTCCCCTATCCACTCTCTTCTCCCCTCTCCCCTCTCCCTCTCCACTCATTCCCTTCTTTTCCCTTCCCCTCTCCCCGCTTCCTCTCTCCCGCTCCTTCCCTCCCTCTTCCCCCTCCCCCTCCCCTTCTGCGCTCTCTCCCCCTGGTGTTTATGGTTGTGTTTACTCCCCCGCGGACGCAAGGTAAGCAGAAGACGCATAGCTAATGGCTCGCAGTGACCTCTGGGAATGCTGTGATTATTCCTCAAGAGTTTGGGAAAAGTGAGGTTTCAGATTCCGTTTTCGTCCACCGGCTCGTCTCCTCTTGGTGACTTACTTCTGCTTTGCGTTTTCCACTCTTCGTTCGCGTTTTTCTCTTTCTTTTCATTCGACGATTCCCCGAATACGATGGCACATACAACGAGGAAACGTCCCAAAACCCACATGCAGTCCGTCCGTTATGAGATGACGTCATTTCATTCACGTAAACCCGACCTTCCCACGCTCCCCCCCCCCCCTTTCCCTCTCCGCCCTCCCCGCTCCTACCCTCCTTCCTTCCCTCCTTCCCTTCTCCTCTCCTCCTTTGCTCCCTCCTTAGCGCCCTTCATTTACCGTAATTTATGCACTGGTCACCCTCTTTCCAACCTCTCCACCCCCACCAACGCCCCAAACCCCCCCAACGCCGTCATATTATGCGTAATGACCGCTGATCCATCCCTCACCCCCGCCCCCACCCACCACCCTCCCCCCCCGCCGCCCCCCGCCCCCTCATTCACTCTGCATGACCTCGGCAATTACACGCGCCCGGAGGCCACGGGCTGCTCTCTCGCCTCTTTCGCCGCGTCCGTTGGGCTAATCGGCGTCCGCCTTCCTCCGCTTTCCTCCTTCGTTTCTCTTCGTCTTCGGTGGCTCGAAGGTCTTTCGCTTCTGCTGTTTCTCTACATATCCATTTTTGTCTTTCTTTCTCTCTTCGTGTCCCTTACAAAAATAACAGTGTTGTTATTCTTATCATATTCACTGTTGTTAACATTAGGATCACAATTATAATCATCATTTTTACTTTTTTCCTATTAACATCACTATTGTCATAAATATCATCATTATCGTTATTATCATTATCATCATCATTATTACCATTGCTATTACTATCAACATTCATTATCATTATCATCATCATCACTGCTGCAGACTTCCGCCCTTTTCCCCTGGCGTGGACACCGAATGCATTCCTTTGGCCTCAGACATATCCACGCCGGCGCCTGCGGGAGCTCACCCGCCGCAGCACAGAGCCCCGCCGTGCCTTCCCGCGCAGCGCCGAGCGTGGCGGTGACCTCCCGAAGGCGCCTCCAGCTATGGAACGTTTCCGAGCCTTTTCCAGCCGTTTTGCGAGGCCGTGACGCAACGCGAGGGGCGGCCGTCGGGGTTTTCACGTCGGGGCTTCTGTGGGAACGACGCCCTCGCGCGCTCACGAATGCCTGCATGCGCGGATATTCTGTGTTCTCCTTTAATTGTTAAAGTTCTATACTCTCAAAATGTTACTGGTTTATATGCACGCTTGGATCAGTGTTTGCATCCAAAGCAAGCAAGCATTACTCTGTTTGTTTGTTTTATATCTACATGTACACATCCGCTCTCAGCCTGAACATTAGCCTTTACATACACATTCGCACACGAGCCTGTGCCTTCGCCTGACACCAAAACAACCTTCGTGCCCACAGGCCCTCACCGCCTCTACCCATGCACAAAGACCCGTCCGCAAACACGGTCGCCACTTG
>NC_091557.1:47658928-47666428 GCF_042767895.1 Penaeus vannamei
CCCTACCCCCCGCGAGAGGATACTCCGGCGAAAAAAAGACTTGATGCGGCGGGGGGGGGGGGGAGGCCTCTTGTCCGTCCTCTCGGCAAGAACAGTTAGGCTTTAATGAGCAGTAATGGCTACAGCACGACTGTGTCCGTGGCAAAGAAAGGACAAATATGACTGACCAGACAGGGACGGAGGGAGACAGGGGGAGGGGGGAAGGGGAAGGGAGAGAAAGAGAGAGAAAGAGAGAGAGAGAGAAAGACAGACGGACAGACAGACAGAGAGAGAAAGACAGACGGACAGACAGACAGAGAGAAAGAGATGGGGGGGAGGGAGAGAAAACAAAAGAGAGAGGGAACGAGACAAGGAGAAAGAGAGGGCGGCCAGTGCCTCCGCCCTTCCTCTCCGGGCGAAGGGCACAGCGCGAGAGACAGGGAGAGCTCAAAGGGCCCCTCCTGCCTCACGACCAGGGGGGGGGGGGTCTGTGGTCGTGACAACCGCCCCGAGACGCGTTACGAAGCCTGCGGTCGCGCGCCTCTCGCTCCGGCGGCGGCGGGAGCGACGCGGCTTACGAACCGCCCCGAGGGAGGAGTTCGGGCGAGCCTCTTCCGGCCCCCCTTCCCCCCCACCCAGCCCTCCGTCAAGCATGTTGCACTCCGTCACTTTCCCGCCGCCGCCGCCCCCCTCTGCGCCTTCTGACGGGGGCGCCGCCGGTGCTCTCGTTCGCAACCTCTTCCCTGCAGTCTCCGCCATGCCTAAGGGCGCGGCTTCGAGTCCTCCTTCGGCTCAGTCCGTGGAGGCGGCCGGGCCAGGACTTTCCTTTGCTCTTCCTCAGTCAATCTTTTTGTTTGTTCTACGACTCTGTCTCCCTTTTCTCTCTGTGGGTATCATTACCTCCGTTTTTATTTCTCCCTGTATATCTGTCCTTCCCTTTTTTCCAATGTATTCTCGTTCTCGTTCTTTTCCCCTATCCATATCCTCTCTATCTAGCTCTACCTATCTCTCCCTCTGCCTCTCCCTCCGTCTCTCGATACACATCAGGTGCGGCACCGAAATGCACCAACACTCACATCCTCCCTCGGAATCCCGCTCGCCATCTACCGGCCGGAGCAGTGATGTTTATCGTGAGGGAATTCAGGCGACCTTCAGAGTGGCTGTCGGATCCGGATAACAACACCATGAAATCCCTCTCCATAGCGCTAGAGGAGTGTGAGTGTAACAGCGCGTCCGTTAGCTTTGCAAAACATGACAATTAAAACCGTTTTCAGATCAGAAACCTTGCAACAGAAGATGCGCATCGAAGTCATGAACAACGCCGAAGAAGAACAGACAAACAAGCAAAAAGAGGAACTCCATGTGAACCATCTGCTGCGCGGGGAGTAAGAGCGCCATTACATAACCTGGCGCTGTCTCCGAGTCCGCAAACACGTGGTCGCCATGTAAACAAACCTCTCCACGCTCGCTCTTCCCTACGCCAGCTGACACACCTGCCTCGCACCCTCTCTCTCTCTCTCTCTCTCTCTCTCTCTCTCTCTCTCTCTCTCTCTCTCTCTCTCTCCCTCTCTCTCTTCTTTCCCTTTCTTTCCCTCCTCCCTCCCTCCCTCCCTCCCTCCCTCCCTCCTCCCTCCCTTCCCTCCCTCCTCCCTCTCCCTCTCCCTCTCCCTCTCCCTCTCCCTCTCCCTCTCCCTCTCCCTCTCCCTCTCCCTCCCTCTCCCTTTCTATGGTTCCCCTTCCATTTCCCTTTTCCAACTCCTCTGCCCTCCCCCTCCTCAGTCTTTCTCCTCCCCCATAAGGGTCCAAGAGGGAGGCGGAAGGACCCGAACTTTCCCTTTCGCCTTCGCGCCTACCTTACTCTACTCTACGCTACGCTACGCTACGCTACGCTACGCTACTCTACTCTACTCTACTCTACTCTACTCTACTCTACTCTACTCTACTCTACTCTACTCTACGCTCTACGCCATTATATGTTTAAAGGGTCTGGATGAGAATGAATATCTTTCCAGTACTAGATGTGTCTCTGACCGGTTTCGAATATATCTTCGTCAGAAATACATGATTTCTGACGAAGATATTCATTTTCACTCATACCTTTCATGCATTTGTCAGCATGAATACGGTCCACAGGTCACTAAGATTTTTTTTGTTGATGTCTGTTGATGACACAATATATCTACATCCATTCAGCTAGTCATCAGCTTTAAAAGGTAAAGAATGAAGTGTAGGTTGTTGTGATTAACCAAACATAGATAATGTTAGTAAGTCTGCGTAGTTCTTGTATTGAAGAATTTAAAATCTAAGCGCGATTTTATTGTAAAATTTTCTCATTATTTTGTGTCTTTTCTTGGGTATCAGTTTTCTGGAAAAAAAGACTATAAAATAAATACCCAGGGTCTCGTATGGAATTAATGTGAACAATGCACAAGAGCCAAGCATTTTCTCACTTCGAGCTGAGAATGCGCAATGCAAGAAGTAAACGCACTTTTGTGTCACTTTGAATCTTACTGCATGGAAGACAATGGAAGATTTTCGCTTCATTTTGGACTAAATATGACACGAAGGACGAGTTTCTGCCCCAATTAAGAGCGCAGGCTAATGAGACACGAGACATTACTTCTTTTCTCATTAGACCTGGGAACGAGCGACAGCGCCTTCACCTCCGCCACCTCCCTCCCCGCCAGCATCGCCATCGGCAGCGTTTAACCTCTCTCGCCCCCGCACTGTCTCCCTCCCGCTCTCCGCCCTCGACCCCTTCCGAACATGAGTGACCCATTATGCTTCCCGAGACCCCAGGGGCGCGGCCATGACCCTGTCCCGCACTCCCCCGCCGTCTCCGCCTCAGACCTACTTTTTCCTCCTCTTTATCTCCTTCTTCTTCTCCTTCTTCTTCTTCTTCTTCTTCTTCTTCTTCTTCTTCTTCTTCTTCTTCTTCTTCTTCTTGCTTCTTCTCCTTACATTCTCCTTCTTCTTTCTTCTTCTCCTTTCTTCTCCTCTTCTTCTTCTTTCTCCTTCTTCTTCTTCTTGTTCTTCTTCTCCTTCTTCTTCTCCTTCTTCTTCTCCTTCTTCTTCCTCTCTTTACCTTTGCCTTTACCTTTGCCTTTACCTTTACCTTTACCTTTACCTTTACCTTTACCTTTACCTTTACCTTTACCTTTACCTTTGCCTTTACCTTTACTCACTCTTTACCTTTACCTTTACCTTTACCTTTACCTTCTCCTTCTCCTTCTCCTTCTCCTTCTCCTTCTCCTTCTCCTTCTCCTTCTCCTTCCCCTTCCCCTTCCCCTTCCCCTTCCCCTTCCCCTTCTCCTTCTCCTTCTCCTTCTCCTTCTCCTCCTCCTCGCCAAGGCCGGGCGTCGGACAGAGGGATTTCCTCGCACTTTCCTCCGTGGTTATTGCTTTCCTTTTTTAGTTTCCTTCGTCTCCCTTTTCCGTCTTCTTTTCCTCTTAATTTCTGTTTCATTTACCTTTACCTTTTTTCGCGTCATACAGTCATTTTCAGTTCATCAAACATTATCGTATACAATATATATGTATGCATACATAGAGAGGAGGAGGGTGAAGAGAGAGAGAGGGAGACGGAGACGAAGAGGGAGGGAGGGAGGGAGGGAGACAGGGAGAGAGAGGGAGGGAGAGAGAGGGAGAGAGAGAGAGAGAGAGAGAGAGAGAGAGAGTGGAGAGAGAGAGGGAGGGAGGAGGAGAGAGGGAGGGAGAGAGACGGGAGAGGGAAGGAAGAGGAGAGAGAGAGAGAGAGAGAGAGAGAGAGAGAGAGAGAGAGAGAGAGAGAGAGAGAGAGAGAGAGAGAGAGAGAGAGAGAGAGAGAGAGAGAGAGAGAGAGAGGGGGGGGGGGAAGGATGGATAGCAAACAGCCTAAGCATTCCTCACTCCCCCTTGCTCTCCCTCCCTCCCCCCTTCCTCCCCCCTTCCATAAACACCTTCTGGTCAGCGCGTTTACGACCCCCGCCCCCGGCCGCCCCCCCGCCCCCCTCCGGTCGTGTCGCCCGGTCGTGCTTCCCGAGCGGCCGGCACCGCCTGTTGGCTCGCGGAGGAACGCACAAAGGGAACGCATGTGACCGAAGAAGTAACGGAATCGCCCGAGACAAACCGTGGAATATGCGAACACTGGCAAAACGAAAATAAAAATAAAAATAATAAAAAAATAAAAAGAATTAAAAATCGTTAAAAATAAAAATAATAAAAAAAATAAAAGAGAATAAAAAATTCTGCTCTTCCTGCCTCTCTGTCTTTCATTCTCTCCCTCTCCTCCCACTCCCTATCCTCTCTTCCTCTTCCCTCTCCCACCCTCCTTCCCTTTCCTCTTCCTCCTCCTTCCTCCCTCCTCCCTCTCCCCCTCCCTCCCCTCCCTCTCCCTCTCCTCTCCCTCTCCTTCCCTGCCCCTCCCAGTCCCCATCCTTCTCCTTCCCACTTCGTCCCCTCCCCTCCCTCTCCTCCCAATCCCCCTCTCCTCCTCCCCTTTCTTTTCCTTCCTTCCTCTCTTTCTTCTTCCCTTCCCTTCCTTCCTCCTCTCCCTTTCCCCTTCCCCCTCTCAGCTTGTCCTCTCTCTCTCATCCTTTTCCTCTCCTTCTCTCCTTCCTTTCTCCTTCCAATCTCTGCCCCTCCCAGTCCCGTTCTCCCTGTCCCTCTCCTCTCCCAATCCCCCTTCCTCTTCCTCCCTCCCAATCCCTTTTTCCCCTCTCCTCCCCCTCCCTCACTCTTTCCCCTCCCAATCCCACACCAGCGTCCAAATCGCCTTACTGGAAGCGAAGAGCAACCCGCCCCCGAAGGCAGCCCCGGCGCGCAGGTGCGGGCGCCCCGACCCGACAGGAGGGCGAGTGTGTGTCTTCCCAGGCCGCCCGTGTTTGCCCCGAACAAAGGGCCTTCCAGGGGGGGGGGGGGGGGAGCCCTCTTGCCTTCGCGCCCATCTTCGCGCCTTGCACCCCCTCCCCCCCCCCCTTCCACTACCCTCTCCGCTTCTTCATCTTTCTCATTTTCTTTCTCCTTCTTCCCTTTTCTCATTCTCTCCCATATTTGTTCCTTTTCTCTTCCTCTCTTTTTTTTTATTCCTTTTTCATCCTTCCTTCTGCGTTCATATTTATTTTCTTTCTATTCTTCCTTCTTCCATTTGTTTCATTATCTTCTTTTACTTATTCTTATTCTTATCGTTTTCTCCTGAGGGGAAGGGGGAGAGGGAGAGGAAGAGGGAGGGGGAGAGGGAGAGAGACAGGGAGGGGTGTGGGAGGGAAAAGGAGGGGGAGAGGGAGAGAGACAGAGAGGGGTGTGGGAGGGAAAAGGAGGGGGAGAGGGAGAGAGACAGGAGGAAAGGAGGGGGAGAGGGAGAGACAGAGGTGAGGGAGGGAAAGGGAGGGGAGAGGGAGAGAGACAGGAGGTGAGGGAGGCAAAGGGAGGGGAGAGGGAGAGAGACAGGGAGGGGTAAGGGAAGGAGAGGGAGAGAGACAGGGAGGGGTGAGGGAAGGAAAGGGAGAGAGACAGGGAGGGGTGAGGGAGGGAAAGGGAGAGGGAGAGGGAGAGAGACAGGGAGGGGTGAGGGAGGGAAAGAGGAGGGGAGAGGAGAGACAGACAGGGAAGGTGAGGGAGGAAAAAGGAGGGGGAGAGGGAGAGAGACAGAGAGGGGTAAGGGAAGGAGAGGGAGAGAGACAGGGAGGGGTGAGGGAGGGAAAGGGAGGGGGAGAGGGAGAGACAGGATAGGGGGTGAGGAAGGAAAGGAGAGAGAGAAAGGGAGGGCAGGGAGGGAAAGGGAGAGGGAGAGGGAGAGAGACAGGGAGGGGTGAGGGAGGGAAAGGGAGAGGGAGAGGGAGAGAGACAGGGAGGGGTGAGGGAGGGAAGGGAGCGGGGCCCCGCGGCCACCAGACTCTCCCCCCGAGGACCCAGCGCCTTCTGACAACTCCTTGCCCGCCCGACGACCGCCATTCGCACTCGGAGCGGGAAAAGGACAGAAAACGCCATAATTCTAACAACAATAATGATAATAATAACACTAACCACAACCGCAACAACAACAATATTAATAATGATAACAATCATGATTTCCTTTCTTATCATCTATATTCAAATAATAACAGTGGCCATAAAATCACAACAGAAACAAAAAATCATAAAATCCCATTTCTGAACCGAGCCGAACGTTCCCCACAGAGAAGACCAATAAACCCTTGACGAAACAAGCGAAGGGATAAATGACAAAAAGGCAAAGCTTAAACAACGAGACGAGGAGAAGAAAATCATCCGAGGCTAAAAAGCGGAGGCTGACACGAAGGAGAGGAGAAGAGAGAGGAGGAGATAACAGAAGGTGAAGAGCAAGGCTGGATAACGCCGCGACAGCAAAGTAAAAGATACCTTTGAGGCGAAAGTCATGACGAGGGAAATAAAATAACCTTTAATAAAGGACCAGCATTTCGCAAAGGAGCGGCAGATGAAAAGAAAAAGGAAATGCATTAGTAAGAGAGCTTTGCAAACAAAAGACAGAAATAAATATACTTAAAAAAACTCTCTCCCAAGCCCAGTCCCTTGCGGATTCATCCCCACCGAGTGCCTTATCTCCCCAACGCCCCCCCCCCTCCCCCGCCCACCCCACCCTAGTCCCTTATCTCCCCGACGTGCCCCCCCCCCCTCCCCCTGCCCCTCGCGCCCTCAGGACAGGTTCAAGGTCTAGGCCGAAGGCGGACAGGCAGACGCCGACGGGCTCCTGCCTTCAGCAAATATGCTCTGACGCCGAGCTGTTGATGCTCCTCCGGCTAATTCTTCTTTCTTCTTCTTCCTTTTCTTCTCTCGTCTCTCTCCAAGTTCCCTTTTTCTCTCTCCATGTTCTTATCATGATAATTTCATAATTTCTCCTTTTCCTCTTCTTCCCCCACCTCCGACCCCGCCCCGCCCCCCCCTCCCAACACATGTTCCCGCGCCGCAGCGCCTGGAGGGGCGTGAGCGAAGGACGCTGTGGATCCTCAGCGGGCGGCCTCCACGCCCTCGGACGCTCGAAGGAAGACCTGAAGGCGGCAGAGCATTTCCCTTTAAAACCAAGCACCTTCGCCCTCGTTAACGCTCCAGCTGAGGAGTCTTCGGCATTTTCCACTCTGGTGTTTTATCGCATTCCTTTTGTTCGCTCGTTCTGCGGGCGTTGCCTTTCGGTCTGCCTGTCCGCGCCGGCTCTCGACTCTCGTGACAGCATGGCAGCTACTGCGCTAAAGACCGTGATCGCCAATAGAACATTCCTATATACATATGTATGTATATATTATATACATATATTATATCATATATATATATATATATATATATATATATATATATATATATGTGTGTGTGTGTTTGTGTGCGTGTGTGTGTGTGTATGTATGTGTGTGTGTGTATGTGTGTGTGTGTGTGTGTGTCTGTGTGTGTGTGTGTGTGTGTGTGTGTGTGTGTGTGTGTGTGTGTGTGTGTGTGTGTGTGTGTGTGTGTGTATAAACTGTATATATGCAGTATATATGCTCTGTACATAAATCACGTGTGCACTTATCAACC
>NC_091557.1:47671428-47681428 GCF_042767895.1 Penaeus vannamei
GGCGCGGAGGCGAACGGCGACCCAGGTGTGCGTTTTCGTTACTCTTTTATGGAGTCCATTTCGTTCTTTCTCATCCTCTTACGCCATTCTCACATGGTCGTACTATTTATATCTGAAGAACGAGAGTACTTTCACCCGAAGACGTTTATTGAAAGAGAAAAATAATGACAAAGAAAAACGCCCCAAAAAATTATTCTTGCATCATCGCCATCGCGCTGGTCATGGCTTTTTAAAATGTGAAATTGCGAAGAATCTTGAATTTTCTCGAACGCTCTCGTCACAGTGCTGCGTCAGGCGCTGCACTGCGCTGCGATGCAACGGAGGAGGGACGCGGCAGCAACCGTCTCAACTCGCTCTCCATGGGGACCACTCCACTGTATATGTGCGACTTTATATATATATATATATATATATATATATATATATATGTGTGTGTGTGTGTGTGTGTGTGTGTGTGTGTGTGTGTGTGTGTGTGTGTGTGTATACATACTATGATGACATATATAATATATATATATATATATATATATATATATATGTGTGTGTGTGTGTGTGTGTGTGTGTGTGTGTGTGTGTGTGTGTGTATATATATATATATATACATATGTTAGTATAAGAATAAAAGAAGCCATGATGGCCGGAAGTTCAATGTGTAAGAGGAAGCGTTCGTTAAGCTTCATTAAGTCCATAACCAACTATTCGAGATCAATGGCCCAATTCAATACTGGTTTTCATAATTACCGATAATTTAGAGTGAACAGGTTATGATCAACAAACGATCAAATTTGTTTTCACACGCACACGCGTACGCACGTACGCACGCACACATATATATATACATATAACGGCGTATATATAGATCATGAACGAACATGAGCATGCACATGCAACACACGCACACACACACACACACACAGATATGTGTGATTTATTTATAAATATATATACATATATATACCCACAAAAATACATATATGTATGTAAGTGATATATAATTTTTTTATGTATATATACATATATACACGTGTATATCCATATACATATATATACATAGATATATATATATATGTAAGTGATATATACATATTTTTTCTATGTATATATACATATATATATACATAGATACATATATACATATAAATATATAAACAAATATTTTATATATATATATATATATATATATATATATGTATATATATATATATATATATATATATATATATATATATATATATGTATATGTATATATATGTATATATATATATATATATATATATATATATATATATGTCCATCACTTCGAGCGAGCGCCCGCCCGCGCCGGCGCTGCTCCCGCCCTAACGGGACCGGGGCGCAGCGGCGGCGGCGGCGACGCGCCTCGTCCGCGTCTTCTGATCTGAACGTAGACCAGTGACGACCATCGCAAGGGGCGCGAAGCAGGTACGCCTTGCTTCAGTTTGCGTTCTCCCTGTTTCTTATTTATCCACCTTTCTTGCCTCTGTCTCTTCCGACTTTTGTCTTCTCTTCCCTTCCCTTCTCAATCCTTCCCATGCCATTCCCTCTTTTCCTTCTTTCCCTTTCCCTTTCCATCCCAGTGCCTTCTCTTCTCTTCTTTCCTCTCTCCTTTCCCCTTGCCTCTTTTCTCTTCTTTTTTTCTTCCATCTCCCCTTTCCTCTCTTTCCATCTCTCTCTCCACACACACGCACACCCACACCCGGCGCCTAAACGCTTTAGTTTCCTTCCTGCCCTTTCCCTCTTTCGCCCCCCCCCCCCCCGGCCTGCGTCTCTTCTCTTCTCGTCACCTCCTTCCTCGGGCTTTTTTCCCTCTTCCTTCGCCAGTTCTCGTTCGCCATCGAAAGGAGAATCCCAAAACACTCTCCCTTTTCTTTTTTTCTCTTCCTTTCCCACCCCCTCTTCCTCTTCTATTTTTTTTCCCCGTGAAGTTTCAGAAACCCCACTCACCCCCCCCCCCAAACGATTCACCTTGTGTCGTGAAGGTCTATTTCCATATGTTACCCACATGCTTTCCCGACCTTTCCCGCCCTTCCGTCCACTGCCCGGAGGCGTTGCTGTCCATTTTAATCGGTAACGGAGCTTTGGCAGAGGTTTTCTTTAGCTTTGTCTTTCATTGCTCTCTTTCTTTCCTTCCTTCGGCTCTCGCGCCATCGCTCATTCGCTAACTCCCTCCTCTTCCAACATCCCTTCATCGCGTCATCCTATTTCCTCTCTTCTCGCCCTCCCTCCGCACTCGTCTACGTTCCCTACCTCTCGCCCTTCTCCTCCCTCCCCGTCTAACTCCCTCCTTCTCCTCCCTTCCCTCTTCCTCCTCCTCCTCTTCTTCTTTCGCCTCCTCTTCCTCCACCTCCTCCTCCACACTTCACCCTCACCTGCACTCTCGATTCCGTTAGCAGCGCCCGAAGGAAAATGTTCTCTGATACAGCTGTTTTTTTTCTCCAATTTACTCTTTTGTTATAACGTTTCGCTTAAAGAACAGTTGAAAGACAGACGCAGTGAAATGATAGACTAAGTTCGTGTGTGTGTGTGTGTGTGTGTGTGTGTGTGTGTGTGTGTGTGTGTGTGTGTGTGTGTGTGTGTGTGTGTGTGTGTGTGTGTGTGTGTGTGTGTGTGTGTGTGTGTGTGGTGCATGTGCATGTTCATGTTCGTTCATGATCTATATATACGCCGTTATATATATATATAATATATATATATATATATATATATATATATATATATATATATATATATATATATATATGCATATTGATGCATTTATGATTTGCAATTGTTCGTAAAAGCCATGGCTACCAAACCTAGCATGTCATTCTTAACTAAAAGAACAAACGACTTCATGCAAGCAATGACCCTAGTTTTATTCTTGATATTTTGCTCAAATTGCAACCAAAGCAATTCTTTAAAAAAAATGCAATTGGTATTCTTGCACGAAACTAAACATATACTGCACGGTTTCTATTAGAGGTTTTCGCTGCAATCTGTCGATGCCAGTGTGAGAATACATGAATATCTCGCGCACCAATTCCACGCACCATTTTTTTTAGCTCAACCTCCTATGCATTAAAATACGTTCAGATATTTTATTTTTCTATTGCTATAGTATACACTATATTGTAGTTGTCCTGCAGAGTTCATTTACATTTAGTGCGACTTAGCTAAGCCAGGCCAGGCAAGGACAGACTCAGCCAAGCCACGCACCTTGCTGAGCCCAGCAGACGCACTCCGATCAGCATTCCGAGACTCCATAACATCAGTTCCATTCAGAACAAAACTCAGATCCTTCTGGAAACTCCTTGTTCATCCGCTCCAGTTCAGAAATCCTTTCGGGTTGTTAGTGGTCAAAGAACTTAGCTTAACTACCCGCGTGACTCCAGTTCATAAGTGTCTAGCGCTCTTCGTGTTTGTGTCGAAAACTGGACGGGCTGTAGTGACAGTTGTCCATTTTGCACTAATTGCACAGTAACTGCAGCCTTTTTTATTCATTTGCACATGTTACTTGATATATTTAGAGAAGCTGTCACCAGGCTATAAGGCTGAATATTTCTTCAGACGAACCGCTAAAACGCATCAAACTGTTGGTAATAACAGTGATAATGATGATGATCATCATCATCATCATGGTGATGATAATGAAAACGATACCGACAATAACATAGTAATCATGAAAACCACAGGGTTGCCTCACCAAATAATCCCCATCCCACCCCGCAGTTCCGCCCTCGGCCGCCGCCCGCGACGCCGTCCCGGCATCGGCCTCCGCTGCCCAAAGCTATTTCCCTGAAGCTCCGACGCACACCAAGCGAGGCGCCCTTCGCCCCACGCCGCTGCAGCCGCCGTGCAAGCAGCGCGCCGCGACAAGAGCGCTTGCAGCCTTCGAATGAACGCTCGAGCAGGACCAGTGGCAGCGACGCTAACATCTCGGCATCAGATGCGCTCGCGGAGGAAGGGCTCTGGAAAGCGAGTCCAAAGAAGTAAGGGTTGCCGGCGCCCGAGCGAGACGGGCCGACCGACGGGCTAAATGAGGGAAGGCCTTCGGGGGAGGGCGGTCGCCGGGGACAGGGAAGCGAAATGGGGGGGGGGGCGGCAAGGTGAAGCCCAGGTGCGTTATCTGAAGGCGGCGGCGCAGGCCCAGGCAGGACTCTCGCAGGGTCAGCGGCCCAGCCGACGTGAGCAACATGACAAGCATACGACCTCCTGCCCTCTCGCCCGCCCGCCGCCGCCGCCTCCTTCTTCTCCTCAACACAGCCTTAAGGAAAGAAGTGCTGATGAAAGAGAGACAAGAAGGAAGAAAAGGAAGAGTGAACGGGGTGCGTCAGACATCCCAGTGCCCCCCCCCCCCCTGAGCAGCAGCAGCGCCGATCGCCCGCGCGTGCGACTGCGTGTGGTCCGACGCAGTCCCATCGGCGACGCGGCTCCTCCACATTCCGCATTATTTACGGGAGCGATGCTCCTGCGCGGCATTCCGCCCTCTTGCGGAATCGCCTCTTATCTTCCCGAGAGCCTCTTTCCCCTCCGCCTCGCCTCCTTATCTCTGCCTCTTTGCCTTACGAGGAGCTCGTCCCGGGGGCAGTCGCCTGTTGATCGGCCGTCTTATCGGCGACGTCGGGGCTTATCTCCCGAATCGCGGGCCGGTCGCCCCGCCGGAGCTCCTGCTCGGCCGCGTCAGCTCGCGAGGAGAGGACTGGCCTGGCAGGAATCTGGCGGCGCCGGAGGACCTCAGACCATCCTCGGACTGGCTGATTCACGGCCTCTTCTCGCCCTCGCTTTCCGTCGCCCGCCCTCACCCCTCTCCCTCTCCTTCTCCGCTCTCTGTATCTCGGATTCCTTCTATTACTCTCTCTAGCTCTTTCTCCTGTATCCTCTCTCCTATTTTCCCCTCCCTTTCATCCTCCATTCCCTTCCATTTCCCTCTCTATTGCATCCCCTTCCTCACTCCTCCACATCCCCCCCTCCCTCTCCATCCTCACCCCTCCCTCCCTCCCCCTCCCGACCCGTTTTCCTCCGCTGGCCCTGATTCCCCCGCCGGAGCCGTCCCACAGGTGCGCTCCCCCCCCCCTCCCGCCGCATCTGCACGCGCGTCCTCCTGTGCATCTTCGGCGTTGTCTGCTGGCATTTCTCGTGTCTCTTCCCGTCGTCTCTTCTGCTTCTCCGTCCTTCTCTTCCTTCTTCCCTTCTCCATTCCTCCTCCGAAGCCTCTTGCGAAACCTGCAGCCTCCCTCTTCAGCCAGCATTTCCAGCGCACGGGAGCCGAGGCTGGCTCCCGATTCCAGCCCCTTCCGCGCGCAATAACCGAGCCAGCCGCCCCTTTTCCCTTTCCCTTCTGCTTGCTCCGCGGCTTCTTGCGACACGCCCGCACCCCGTCGTCCCTCACCCGCGCCCGCCGCCGTCCGCAGCGAGACGAGCGAGGAGCGCCGAGAAATCACGAATAATTGTTGGTGTTCGTGAAAAACAAAGCTGTCGCGACGGCGGCCTTGCTCTCTGCGCCATCGCAAGGGGGGGGGGGGGGCGAGTGGAGGGAGGGGGAAGGATGGGGAGGGGAAGCGTGCACACGCACATACATACACACAAACACTATACCTATGTGTGTGTATTCATGCATGCAAGCTTCCTAAGTAAAACCGTTAGAAAGCTTATCTTTGTTGTACATTACTTCACGAGTTGGGGCGAATGTAATTACATAAACACACATATATATGCATACACACATACACATATATATGCATATATATATATATATATATATATATATATATATATATATATATACACACATACACGTAAGAATATTTGCGTGCACACCTACATTCCCAGCGATTGCGGTCAGCTGGCCCGCCCGCAGCGCCTCCAGCGGCGATCACAGTCATCAGGGCGTCGAGATTGCGGCGGTCGGAAGCGCCAATCATGGCGTCGCGGCGCCAATTCGGGAACGGGCGATATGTCGGTCAAGTGCGCTGCAATTTGTCCGCGCTGCTGGACTCTGGCTCGAGGCTGAGTGAAAGAGAAAGAGAAAGAAATGAAGAGGGAGAGAGAAGGGAAAGAGGGAGGGGGGTTAGAGAGGGGGGAGGGAAGGGGAGAGAGAGAGAGATGAGGAAGGGAGGGAGGGGAGAGAGAGAGAGAGGAGGAAGGGAGGAAGCGGGAGGGAGGGGAGAGAGAGAGAGTATCCCGCGCACAAGGGCGTCTCGAGAGGTGAGGTTAAAGCCCCTCCTGAGCACTTTTTCGCGGGAAGGCTTCGGGTCGCCCACTTTTTCCGCCCAGAATCTTCACGGTCAGCTGATCACACGAATGCCAAGCATGTGTTCATCCCGCGCTGTTATTCCTGCTCCCACGTTTTCAACTGATAATTCCGAAGACAATTTTCCTCGACCAGACACCTTTCCCTCTGACCAAATGGCAATTGCAGGATTGCATTGGGCAAAGCATAAGAATCAGCAAAGGCAAAATATAGCAATTCCACAAGGACATTAGAGACAAAGGACGTCCTCCTCGCTACTACTGTTCGTCCTGAAGGGTGCCACCTGGCCCTCGCCCTCCGGGAGAGGACCGGGAGCGTGGCACTCGCCGCACGCTGCCACGACGCAAGAGCTGTGGCCTTCGTGTGCCAGTAACCCCGCGCCGCTCGGCCTTTATGTAACAGCTCTATTTTTGACCCGTTTCTCTGGAATGCAAAACGACAGCTGGCTCGTGTCTGGGGGGTTTTCTGAGGGGGGGGGGGTCTCTCTGGTGTTGTATTGTCTTTTTACTATTTAGTTCTTTCTCGGTTTCACTTTCTCTCTCTCTCTCTCTCTCTCTCTCTCTCTCTCTCTCTCTCTCTCTCTCTCTCTCTCTCTCTCTCTCTCTCTCTCTCTCTCTCTCTCTCCCCTCTCTCATACATTTTGTAGAAATTTAGGAGCAGGTACTGACTATTGTGGTTGTGGAAACGAAATTAACTCTTACTCATAAGAGCAGACTGCAAAATTCCCTCCATGCCCAATAAGACTGACCAATAACACTGATCGTGGACTTCATTTTCCTGAATACATCAGCTTTCCTACAGACGCCACCTTTGCTTCATACACGAATCGTGACATAAATGGCTCTCCGGCACGGTTCCAGAGGGGGGGGGGCGAGATGGGGCGGGTCTGGCGTCTGTCCCACGCTTTTTATGTAACGTGTACATCGTTGCGAAAACGATAATAGACTTTCCGCTCCACCTTATATATACATATATAGAGAGAAAGAGATAGATAGATATAGATACACACACACACACACACACACACACACACACACACACACACACACACACACACACACACACATATATATATATATATATATATATATATATATATATATATATATATGCACAGAGAGAGAGGGAGGGAGGGAGAGACTGTTTGACTGAAAAGTTTACTGCGAGCAAATCTCAAACGGCTGAGCTGACTTCGATTACGAGATCCCTCATTACTCAAGCTCATACTAGTATATTATCTTAAAATTAGCGCATTAATCTGCAAACTTGACTCTAAAGGGTTTCCTTGCTTTGCTCATGATACAATTGCACGGAACTTGACAGCAGCAATGTCTCCAGTGGCGACCAGCGCACTGAGGATACATCTGCAATGCCGGGGCGTCATGCTTCCTTTGGACATACACAGCGCCCGGGCACTCCGTCCCAGTGGCCATGACTGACGGGGAAATCCTTTGGGGAAATGCAGTGCGTACCTCCACTCCCACCCAAAAATGAACGTCATCATTTCTTAAACCTCCGCCGTCTTCATAGGACCTAAACAGCCGCCGGACCGCAGATAAGCGACCCGACAAGCCGTGCGTTCGCCGTCGCCGCCCTGACCTTCGTTAGATCTCGTAATCCTTTCCTCGACGGCAAACACTTGCTCGCGCTCGCCCCTTCGGTCCGTCGGTTCACTCCGGATAAAGAACCCGAAATGTCTGGGGAAAAATCTTACTGGGATATGCAACAAAATGCGAAGACATCTTGGCGTGGAACCTCTATGGACGGCCACCTGCCTCCAAGGAGTTAATTACTAGGTCTGTTTACCCTCCAACTTCATCGCGAAACTTTACTTCTGATTGTCTGTCACTGCTATTAAGTTTATTAATAACTTAGTAATTATGAATAAAATCAGAGAAAGGATATATCCGGTGAGGTCAAAAGGCCTATTCACTGACTCCTTGGTGCCTGGCACTTGCGCTGAGACAAGTCACGAAACAAAACGACAGTGGAAATTGCAAGGTCTTGGCGCACCGGGCTATCATAATGACGGCTATGTGAAGTGGAATGCAGGAATAGGTTGTCGATCATTGCAATAATAATGGCACATTATAACCATGTAACAGACAGTAACAATGATAATAACAACAATGTTGAAGATGATGATAATCATAATAATAATGACTGTGATAATAATCATTATTATTATTATTATTATTATTATTATTATTATTATTATTATTATTATTATTATTATTATTATTATTATTATTATTATTATTATTACTATTATTATTATTATTATCATCATCATCATCATCATCATCATCATCATCATCATCATCATCATCATCATCATCATCATCATCATCATCATCATCATCATCATCATCATCATTATTATTATCATTATTATTATTATTATCATAATCATTATCATAATTATTATCATTTTCATTATCATTATCATTTTTGTAATCATTTTTTTATTATCATTATCATCATTATTATCACAATAATAATATAAAATAATAACAGTGATGATAGCGATAACAATAATTACAACAATAGCAACGTCATTTAAAATAATAATAATAATAATAATAATAATAATAATAATAATAATAATAATAATAATAATAATAAAGATACTCGTGTTTATGAGTATAATGATAATGATAACGATAATGACAATATTTGATAATAATAACAATGATACTAAAAGCAACAATAATATTGCTAAAACTTATGATAACACTTATAATGATAATCTTAGAAAATGATCATAATAATGACAAAATAAAAATTATGCAAATAATGAATTACAGCAACACAGGTATTGAATATAATACACAAATCATATATAGGCCTACATTATCTCCAAAGTATTTATGATGTACTTACACTTGTTACACGAATGACATTCCCTACAAATTTGTCGCAACAAAGCAAATAATAAACAACAAAATGATAAATAAACAAATATCGGTAACCTAGTAACGAGAAGCACGCCTGACAATCTGTCACATAAATATAAAACAAAAATAGGATAATACACATACAATTTACTGGTCATGAATAAATAATAGTTGTCATGCGTTTGCATAGCATTAAGTATGATACACAGTATACAAATAACAGTGACAAAATGCTGATGGCGGTAGCATAGACAAGTAGTATCAATTCATATACGGACTCCATAGTTACAGCATCAACCCATTCAGACTTACCTGGCAGTCAGATCAAAACACCGATCCACGTGTCACAGAAAAAAAAATAAGTCAACACACTAGCGGAAGATGAATTCAGTCTAAAAAGAGTATCCAGTAAGGCAGCCTCTTCCTTAAATCTTTACTGTCACAGAAAAAAAGGATCAAACAGAAATGCACACAAACACACACAAAACTCAGAGAGAGAAAACAGTCACACAGCTCTCCATCCACGACGGCTGCCCAAGTGCAACTGGAGGATCTCTTTCGCTGAAGCGCCAGACGAGTCCTCCGCGGCGCTCCTGCCATCTAGCGGCATGGCACGAAACTTACGTTCTGGTATGGTCCTTTACCAACGCTATGTAATTATTTACGTTTGGCTGAAGTTCATAATTTCTTTTTTCTAGTTCCATCATTTTGTGAACGCAAAAATGTAATTTTTAAGATAACAAAATCGTTAGTTATTCTTCTTTGAGCAATTTACCAGATGAATTCACGTGTTTAGTCTGATCACTTTATGGACAAGCGATATATATATATATATATATATATATATATATATATA
>NC_091557.1:47691428-47696428 GCF_042767895.1 Penaeus vannamei
TTCAGTTGGAATTCGAACGAGGCGCGCGAGGCCGAGTAGTTCGCTGCCCCGTCAACAGATGTCGCCAGATTGTTTACAAACAAAAGAAGGTTCAGAACCACTTTGGTTAATCGTTCTGCTTGGGTTTGTTTGAAGGTCTTTTTACCCAGTGCATTGGTGGTCCCGCAAGCCTTTCGCGTCCCGAAGCTTTCGCCGACGACTATAGATCGCGGCGCAACAGAAAAAAGGAGTGGGAAAGGAGAGTCCTTTTTGTGTTGACGTGTGTTGCTGAACCTCACGTCCGCCGCCGCTGCGAGGAAGCCAAGCCCCCCTTAGAGGAGGCTTCGGCAGTGACACCAAGGTAATGCTGGGCCTTCAGGGGCGGGCTGAGGCTGGCACTTAGCTGGTCGCGGCCTTGGAAAGGAACTCTTTCGAGGCGCGACGTCCTGCAGGAGCTGCTCACGGAAATAGGGGCAGAACTTTCGCGTAAAGGGATCCCTTGGCAACCAGGATGTTGAAGAGGAGTTAGGCTACATTGTTTTGAGGTTGATGAAGTGGATTTGTGGTTTGACAGATGTCTGTTTGATACCTATTATTAATTCAACTAATTTTGTGGAAGTTTGAACATAGCACTTGTATTTATAAACATTGTAAAGTTTGTTGAATTAGTATTTTGTAAACATATGAGAAAATGTGTAATTTTATTTTGCCTAAATGCAGAAGTCAGTTTGTTGATGAAGCTTGTTTGCACATGGAAGGAATATAAAATGTTTATTTTATTAACATGTTAGGAAGTTTAGGTTATATTGTGCTTTTAAACAGAAATTCTATTGATGTCCTTCAATGGGTGAAGGTGTTTAAATGGGTTTTGAATGAAATTAGGAATCCTCTTAGGGACACATCTCAGGGTCACCCAAGAATTACTATTGAATCAACATGGAACTGCTAAATGCCTTAGAAAAATAAATCTATTTCACCTTGTTTTAGGCGGGTCACAATAGCATCAGCAGTGCCATGACCTGTTGCTACATTAAACACTCTATCATTTAAATAATTTTTCAGTTGTCAGTTTCAGTTGTGTAGTATCATTCATAAGAAAACAATCCCATCAACTGTGGTAAAACATGTCCTCTCTTGAAGTAAAGAGATAATATATACATTTATTTGTAATACTTTGCCTTTAATATTACTTCAGTTAGTTTTTCCCACATTCATTAGAGAAGTTGTATAAATGTGTTGCTGCAGCATCAGATGCGCACACAGGCAGTCAAGGGGAAAATTAGGGGTGCAGGAAACATGTGCTTGTGCTGGGTAAATTTAGAAATGATACTGAATAGCAGTTTTTGGGTGAGCACTAAATATTTCTGATACCTCTCATGTTCCAAATTAATCTGGTATCAATCTCTCTGCTATACTGGCTTTTGATAGCTGGGGAGAGCATGACAAGTACCATGGAGATTGTAGGGTACAAGTAGAAGACTAAGGTAGTCTAAATCATTCAGTCATTTAGCTTTTGTAGAATTTGGGAGCTAAGCTGCTAAACCTCCTTTCAGGGGGCTATTGCTCCCTCTTACCCCTACCTGATCTGAATTTTTTTTTACCTCTAATATTCTGGCAGGATAAATTCTTGGCAAATATGGTTCACTGATGCAAATGCACGGCATATAAGAGTCTTAGCCATTCTTTGAGGCTCCCCTCCTTCCAGGATCTCAAAATTCTTTACTTCATATGTTCTGACAGGTTAGAGCTCAGACAAATATCAGGACCTTGTACCAATTTGAATAATTTCTTACCATAAATTGTAATTCCAGAAGGGCTGACTTACAGATTGTCAGGATCCCCCTATTATTGGCAAGCATTTAGACAGCAGCCTGCCATTCCTTTTTTCTTGTATCCATATTTTACAAAAGCAAAAGTTTTCCCTACATCTTGTGCACTACCAAGCCATACCCAAGGGTAGTCATAAAGGTCTTATTCCTCTTCTGTGCTTTCAAAAAAGGGTAAACAAATTCTTAAATGAATAGATAAATGAAAGTATGTAGAATTTTCTTTGAGATTAGGGCAAATTCTCAGTAGGTTTCTTAACCCATTTGCGACAGGTGTCCCACACATGAGATTGCCGGATGTCCCGCCGGTGTGACGCTAGATTAGAGCTTGTGCTCCAATTCCATCGCGAGCCAGCAGATTCAGGGCCAGGCCCGTGCACCAATTTTGAAGCCCCCCGGAAACTATTATTTTCAGCTTCAAAATATACCGGTGTTAGTGGGTTAAGCAAATGAAAACAAGAAGCAAAATCATATAAGGCATTGTGGCACAGCTTATATAACTCAGCATATGTAGGTAATGTATACTTTTGTGATAGAGTCAGAGCAAGAAGACATTAAAATAATGATTGATATAGAATACAGAGAAACTGATTTAAATGTCTAGATATTTACCATGAAAGACCAATGTCTCATTCAGTCTTGACTCCACGTGGCAATAATCGCCAAATTTTCATATTTCACAAGTGGTAAATTTAGTCCAGATTTCCCCCCACCCCTACCACCACCACTATCAAGTAGTTGCTTAGCAGTAGAACAACAAAGTATGAGATAGTGACAGTGAAGCATAGAAAATCAGTTTTAACTTCACCATTTGTCAATTTCATCAAGTGTGTGATGATTTGGTTGCATTGCGGTAAGAAAAGGGGAGAAAGAGATTGAAGAGAAGAAAGGTATGTTTAGTCTTCAGAGTATTGAGAAATAAATTTTACATATCAGAAAATGTTCTTTTAGTGGTGATATGAGGGTGTGCATGTCCAAAATTATTCTATGACCAATTGTGTGAAAATGCAATTCTTAAATATTTAGTTAGTTTAATCCTACATGGACGGTGCCAGAATCTTCTGTGGCACTCATTCAGTTAACTACTGGCAACCGTCAAGCCTTTCTGGCAGGCCGTTCACTGTGTACAGCAGGTCCTTCCTGTTCACTCGCTAGAGCGAGTATACATACCCATCGTGAAGGGTAGGCTTTCCATGATAGTTATAGCTGTGCCCATCAACAGGGTGTTAAACTTTCATCTATAACATATGCATCAATATGTCCACATTAATGCTCTAAAATAATGTGCATTGGTAGTGCATTAATGTGAACATATTAATGGCTATGTCACAGGTTAAAGTATGAACAAAAGAAACATTGTAATGCAATGCATTTTCTCACAATTGGTCTGAGAACACCTTTGGATGCACATGCCTCAGATGTCAAATGGTTGCTGAACTGAGCTGCAAAGTTTAGAATAGTCACTGATAATCATAGAAAATCAAGAGGAGGAGGAAAAGGAGCCTTAGACGAAGGGAGAAAAGGGGTATGAATAAATTCTAGCATGAACTCACCTTGTAGTAAACAACTTTCATGTGAAGTAACCATGCATTAGGTATCTTTGCATATACATGTAACACCATGACCCTTGTATATACAGATTGTGATATCATGACCTTTGCATATACAAAGTGTGAGATTGTGACCAATCAGTATGTGACTGTCATAGAAATGGATTGTTTTTATATTTCAAAATGTATCAATACTTCAAATATTTTCAGTGATGGCATGAACCTCACCCACCATGTGGATAGATTTTTTCATAATGTGATAGTCACATAGTCACAAGTAGAAGAGTTAAGCTGAAGATCACTTGAATTTAGCATTTACTATTTAATTCAAATAAATTTAAGATATATATTCGAGAAATGTAAAAGGGAATTGTGACTTTTGCAGCGATTATCATCATGAATATGATTCTTGCATGGAAGTGTCATAATACGGTTTGAGCATTGGTTGGGGATCCCTGGACTAGAGGGTGAGACTGGGTTTGGGTCCAAAGCTCCTGTCACTTGCTTCAAAAATGTTCACTACTGTCATAATATTGTGCCATGTAGTCTTTCTTTGTGGATTCCAAGAACAGTATACATATAGTCATCTTATTCATATAACTGTCAAATCAATTTCATGTCAGTATAAAGGGTATCACTTCAGAAAATATTGACTGTGTTTATTTGTGTGTTGGTGTGGCTGATGTATGCATGAAACTGCTCCAAGTTTGAGCATGGCTGTTGATGTATGGCAGTTTTGTCTTTACACTGTTGTGGGCAGTTTTTATCAAATATCCATGATGTACTTTTACTTTTATTTTAAATCACATCTATTTATATAATATATGTGTATGTTTGACCGATACTTTTGTTATAACATGTAGATGTTAGTAACCCCCTAGATTTTCGACAAAATGTTTGTGTAATTAAATTATTTACAAATATATATTATTTTGACCTGAACTATGTATATGAAAAAATGTGAAATTGATGGCATTTGCATTGCTTGGATGCACTGAAGACTAGGAGAAGCAGTGATGGAACTGTGCATAGAATAGGCGTAACCCTTGCTTTTTTTTTTACTTCATTTGTTTATTTGCGGGTATGCATATAAGACTTTTTAAGACAGTAAGTCTCTCTCTCTCTCTCTCTCTCTCTCTCTCTCTCTCTCTCTCTCTCTCTCTCTCTCTCTCTCTCTCTCTCTCTCTCTCTCTCTCTCTCTCTCTCTCTCTCTCTCTCTCTCTCTCTCTCTCTCTCTCTCTCTCTTGTCTTTCTCTCTCTCTCTCTCTCTCTCTCTTGTCTTTCTCTCTCTCTCTCTTGTCTTTCTCTCTCTCTCTCTCTTGTCTTTCTCTCTCTCTCTCTCTTTGTCTTTCTCTCTCTCTCTCTTTGTCTTTCTCTCTCTCTCTCTTTGTCTTTCTCTCTCTCTCTCTCTTTGTCTTTCTCTCTCTCTCTCTTTGTCTTTCTCTCTCTCTCTCTTTGTCTTTCTCTCTCTCTCTCTTTGTCTTTCTCTCTCTCTCTCTTTGTCTTTCTCTCTCTCTCTCTCTTTTTCTTTCTCTCTCTCTCTCTCTCTTTGTCTTTCTCTCTCTCTCTCTCTCTATCTATCTCTCTCTCTCTCTTTCTCTCTCTCTCTCTCTCTCTCTCTCTCTCTCTCTCTCTCTCTCTCTCT
>NC_091557.1:47701428-47706428 GCF_042767895.1 Penaeus vannamei
GCTAATCCCTTATCATTTACGTTCTCACAAAACCCAACTTAACATGGTGTTCAGAAGCTTTAACCCTTCTGCACCTGGCAAAACGTTACATAGCATACCACTTAGGAAGGGATATTTCAAGAAAATAGTGTACCACATATCCCAGTGTTACCATACAGCCTATATTATCCATGTCATTATTAGAAATAACATGAAATACTTGTAAATGTGATGTTACATCACCTGCTGCAGAAGGTTTAATTTTCTCATTCAAAACAATTTACTTCCTCCTTACCTAATGCATAGTTTCTATTGCTAGACACACCCTATGTTCATGCTTCACTGTGATTGGATAACCATATGATTCAATATTTAGTTCCATATTTTTTTCTCCTCTTTTTTCAGTTTTGTGATACATATGGATCGCGGATGAGAGATGTGTGTGTTTAGGTATATGCTACCATTACCCACTATGCAGACATTCCCAGCTTTCCTTCCATCATAAGGAAGTACATTCTCTCTCTCTCTCTCTCTCTCTCTCTCTCTCTCTCTCTCTCTCTCTCTCTCTCTCTCTCTCTCTCTCTCTCTCTCTCTCTCTCTCTCTCTCTCTCTCTTTGTCCCTCCCTCTCTCTCTCCGTCCCTCCCTCTCTCTCTCTCCGTCCCTCCCTCTCTCCCTCCTCTCTCCCTCTCTCCCTCTCTCCCTCTCTCCCCTCTCTCCCTTCCTCCCTCCCTCTCTCCCTTCCTCCCTCCCTCTCTCCCTCTCTCCTTCCCTCCCTCTCTCCCTCCTTCACTCCTCTCTCTCTCCCTCCCTCACTCCTCTCTCTCTCCCTCCTTCACTCCTCTCTCTCTCCCTCCTTCACTCCTCTCTCTCTCCCTCCTTCACTCCTCTCTCTCTCCCTCCTTCACTCCTCTCTCTCTCCCTCCTTCACTCCTCTCTCTCTCCCTCCTTCACTCCTCTCTCTCTCCCTCCTTCACTCCTCTCTCTCTCCCTCCTTCACTCCTCTCTCTCCCTCCCTTCACTCCTCTCTCTCTCCCTCCTCCTTCCTCCTCTCTCTCTCTCCCTCCCTCTTTCACCCTCTCCCTCTCCTCCCTCTCTGCCCTCCCTCTCCCTCTCCCTCTCCCTCTCCTCTCCCTCTCCCTCTCCCTCTCCTCCTCTCCCTCTCCCTCTCCCTCTCTCTCTCTCTCCCTCTCCCTCTCCCTCTCCCTCTCTCTCTCTCTCTCTCTCTCTCTCTCTCTCTCTCTCTCTCTCTCTCTCTCTCTCTCTCTCTCTCTGCTCTCTCTCTCGCTCTCTCTCGCTCTCGCCTCTCTCTCTCTCTCTCTCTCTCTCTCTCTCTCTCTCTCTCTCTCTCTCTCTCTCTCTCTCTCTCTCTCTCTCTCTCTCTCTCTCTCTCTCTCTCTCTCTCTCTCTTTTGCCCCCTTTCTCCCCCTCTCCCTCTCCCCAAAAACAAAGAGGGTACATGCTGTGCTGTTATTGTTACTATTATTATTTTTGGACTCTAACCTAAGGTTTGCTGTGCACACATTGTTTAAACATCCTCCTCCTTTTCTCTTTCTTTCTGTTTATTTTTATATTCCTTTCTTTCTTTTGACATCCTTTCTTTACAAAAAAATATACGTTGAGTCTGCTATTCCTTGCAGGAAGCCAGTGAGAACCTGTATGACTTTACTGAAGAATATCCTGAGACATCCGCTTCTTCGCGATCAGACGCTCAGTTGCCGAGGGTCAGTTGCTTGCTCCGTAGTAAAGACGGGGGTCACACGACAGCAGCATCACTTATTGTTTTTTCTTTACAAAATTTCTCTTCTTAAAGTCATGAGTAACCCACATCAAGTGAATGTGATCCCCCAACCCTAAATTTTAGTAAATTATAATAATGATAAATTCATTATTCATTATACGTCAATAGGTTCTCATTCATGTAGTGGAGTCAGAGCTCTTGAAAATGCCAGGCTATTACGGAAGTAAGCCAAAATAATGACACAGACACAAAAACTACAATCCTTTTTCTCTGCCATTGTGAATAGGGAGCTAACAGCTGCAACACATACCTTAATTATATTAACTGAGGTTAAGGTGCTAAATAACACAAACTTACATACCTTGTTCAACCTTTCCCTGTTTTTATATTGTTTTATAGTTGTGGAAGAAATGTGTTATTTTTCTGTAGGGTTTAGGCTTACAGGATATATACTCTGTATCTGTTTGTCCTCATATAAATTTTTTTCCAGATTAAAACCAGTCCAGATTATGCAATACTTATAAGACATTTTGTTATGGTTCTAGTTCATTACATCTTGAGTGCTTTAACTTTAAATTTAGCTCTATAATTTGACACTCTGCAGAAAGTCGCTGGACAGGACAAAATTATTGTAGTTTACACATAAAGACGAGTGGAGTGTGTTTCCCTAAGTTTTAGAGTGATGATTTGATATGTATGATAAAGGTTGATTTTTCTTATTGATTCAAAAAAGAGTACCATTTACAGCAAGAAGTAACATAGCAGTAATATTTTTACCCTGGAAATCAATATACTGGGAAATCGCTAGTATGCTACTTGAGTCAGCATAGAATTCACTAATCACTTCCCATATCCGTATTATGAGTTTAAATACTCTTGAATACTTGAATTAAATCATTTTGAATGGTGAATGGGTTGAATCACATTTTTACGTGTCATTTATTGTAATTATTTTTGTTGATTCTATTAATTTCTGATTGCTGCTTTATCTGTTGTTTGATCAATTTCAGATCAGATTTTCCCCTCTCCCTTTCATGTTACAACTCCCAACAGGGAAGAGGATAGGGTTAGGGACTAATGCTAGACTCCTATCTTGCCTCAGTTTATAATGCCTTGTTAATCCTAAGGACAAATTAATCTATTTCAACGGAAGTGCTTGTTGCAGGCTTTTCTACCAAACAGTGCTCTGCCTTGTTGATTCAGTCTAGTCAGGATGGCATGGAGCCCATACTCTTGCATTGACAATTGCACCCTCATATGCAGTACATAGTGTACTTGAGAACACTTCACCAAAAATATCTTATTCTTTAAATAGGCAGTACCTTTTGAGATGGAGCTGCTAGCTTTCGGTCTATATCCTAATGATTGTGTATATTTACAGAAATATGTCAGTAATTAGGGCACATTTACAAAGGCCTATGTAACATCAAGTTCTCTTCATTTGATCTTCGACCCCAGAGCTAGAAAAGTAGAGAAATGTAGACATTGTTTAGAGAGTGACTAGCATTCCTTTTTATTTACAGTGATTTGTCTGGATCATTTGTAGTGTTGTTGTTTTTTTAATGCTTGACTTTATATGCTGGTAGTTTTTCCTCATCTTCTATGATTCGAAATAAAGCCGTAGCTTATTTGATATGTATTTGTTAGTTCAGGATCATTTTTTTCTTCTTAGAAAAAAATGTATATTACCTTCCAAATTCAGATATTTGTTATTTTGAAGGATTGCAGCTACAACTATAATTTTATTTCACTAATTTTATTACAACTCATCAGTCTCAGTCTTCTTCATATTACGCTGTTGTTATTTGTTAAATAACAAAACTGCAGTTACATATTCTGTTCTTGTGTCTGTGTGTATTTTGGTTTCTAAAGTATTTCCAAATGGCATTTTAGAGAAGTATTGCTGTAGAGAGTTGCACTTACCAAGGCTTTTATTGTAGCTTGTTTCTCTTTTGGAGAAAATGTCCCCTTCACAGTTTGATGCTCTTTCTATTTTTATTAATTTATTATTATTTTTATTTTTTTTTTTTCTGGAGCAAGTCACATCTTGAGGCTCAATATTTGTGCTCATGAATAAGATAGATGTTAATTTTTTAAGATGTTACTCACAAGGCTTCATTTTCCAGCAGAATCAGCCGGCTGCTTCAGCACAGCCAAAGGAAGAGAAGAACAATGTGGGCAAGTACAAGTGCCACTACTGTAACCGTGTGTGCCAGAAGAAGGAGAGCCTGACTCGCCACATGCACACACACACCAAGCAGCCATACACATGCCAGCAGTGCGACTTCACATGCAAGACATACAAAAATCTGTTGCAGCACAAGAAGGAAATCCACACAGGTCTCCACAAGTGTCCATCATGTGAGTTCACTAGCAATCGCCCAGACAACGTTAAGCGCCACATGACGACCCACTCTGGCGAAAGCCCTCACAAGTGTCCACACTGCACTTTCAGTGCAAAACGGAGTCAGTACCTGGCCAAACATATAAAGAACATCCACAAGAAGAAGGAGCGAGTAAAGCAGTCGCCCAGTACGTAGTGCCCCTACGCCCTCACCCTCTCCTCCTCTCTGCAAGAATGTCCAAAAGGAACGAAAGAATGAGATGGAACTGACGTGTTCCTCAGGCAGCAAAGCTGGAGGGGGGAGACTAGTGTAAATACATCATTTCTGACATTTCTTAACACTGACCAGATCCAAACGTGGGTTCAAATGCTTTCCGTCCACCATCTTGTCACTCGCTACTTTATGCAAGACTCTGGAGACAAGAGGTGACCGCATCTCGCAGTAGTAATGGGAAAGCAAGCAGCTTCACCTAGTTTTGATATCAGTGTTAGCAGGTGTTGTAAACTGATGTGATATTTTCCCTCTGATTGCAGAGGAGAAACTGTATTTTTAGAGTAATGGCCCCAGTTGTACTATTGTTTGATATGTGAAATCTCCATTCAGAAATACTGAATTCTTAATGTGAAAGACCAAAGGGATTAGGCTAGTAAAGCACAAAAGAGTACAAAAGCCATTTCTAGATAGTTGTTATAAGTATGAAAGAATTGTGGTGACCTTGCACTTTTTTCCTCACTCTTTATTCAGAGTGAAAAGGTACCTCGTATATATTTTTTGTCTTCTTTTTTCAATTGATTGTTATTATTTTTATTTATTCTCTTCTTTATTTCATGTTTATATATATTTTTTTGTTATTAAATGGACTTGGGATCTTTACTAGTGTGAAAAGAGGAATGCTATTTTTGCATAACACGAACACAGTTACACACAAAGTTTGTAA
>NC_091557.1:47728928-47731428 GCF_042767895.1 Penaeus vannamei
AATGTTTAGAAAAATATTGGAAGATTAAAAGATATAGTGCTTAAGTGAAATTAAGATTCTGAAAGATAGAGGTTATAGAAAAAAAAGTAAAAAGTAAAGAGAAAAAATGATCCTGGATAAATACTGAAATTTATTAAGATAAACAAGGAGAAGACATGACCATGAAGCTTAAATACAAAGAATCATAATAAAATTAGATATGAAGATAAAGAAGAGATGGCATATTTAAACCAGAGTATTTTTATACAAAGTTGAAGAATAGGAAGAAGTGGATGTAGAGAAAATAAAAGAAAATGACATGGAAGGACCCAAAGATATCACAACCAGGTATTCAAATGAAGCTATGTACAATAACATTAGGACCTTATACCTCCCCAAAAATCATATAACAACATGGATTATGTTGTTTTTTCTTAGCATGAAAAGAAAAAAAAAAAAAAACTTCTTTTAAAAATCATTGCCACTAGGGATAGCATGTACATGTGTGCCATACCCGCTTTGAGTTGAGTTTATTAATTACTCACAGATGGCTCCACAAGGACTTAGTTCTTGTACCTGTTGCCCTTTTCCCTGATTCTTAGAAATATTCTTTAGTATCTTGAATTGTTATTAATAAAGTTAATGACATTATGATAATTATAAGGTCTGTAATCATAATACCTGCATTGATATTGGTACCGTTAGTAAAAGAAAATTTTTCCCCAAAAACTCAAGGAAAAAGGAAATTAGGTTAGGTCACGAGATCTACAAATTGAGTCCTTGATGGGCGAACACTTGCAGAGTCATTTGTACATAGAGACATTTCAGAAAACAAAACTACAGTAAGCATAGACTTTTCCCCCTAGAAACTTCACACATGCTTCTGAGAGGTGTAGTGTTGAAAGGATAAAACCTTTATTAGTATTTTTTTTCTCATGACTTAAGAAAACTGTTTCATAAGACTTCCTGAAGGCAAGGTTTAGAGGAAATGGGATGTTTGTTTTTCCTATATTTTTCACCCTAACTCCTACATTGTTATGGGACATGTGGAGAATGATGATTTTGGGGGATCAGAAGTGGTCCCCCACAAAAGCTTTTATTTTGAAAGTGTAAAGAAAACACATTTTTGCTGAAGACGAGTCAAATTTTACTGCAAAAATAACCTTTTTAAGGTTATTCAAAGGTAATCTAAAAAGTAAAAGAAAGTTCAAAAATTAAAAACCTGCATCAAAAATCACATTTCATAATAAAGTACGAGAAAGAAAAACTCAAGCCAAGATTTGGTCTTGTAAGATTCAACACGCCATCACACAAAGGAACAAGCGACTTAACCCCAGCCTAAACAAATAAAGTACTATAAAGATTGCCGTTAGAACCAAAAATCTTCCCAACACAGGGGCTACACCTCCAGACGCCCTTCCAGTATCTGTGTTATCCTGGTTGATTGCCTTTTTGTTTTGATCATGTCTTTTTGTTTTGTAATTATGTCTCCGCGCTCTAAATTTGACCATCTCAATTACTTGGCATGTTGTTCTTCCATTTTCGTAGCATTTCATGTTTTATTAGAATTCCATTTCCTATAGATAAACCTTTTAATTTTTTTGACAGAGGTTCTCTAAAGCTGGCAACACAATAACTAAAAGGTCATTTCTCTGTGTTCTAAGTGATGGATAAAAAAAAAAATTAAATATAAATGTGCATACATAAACCCGTTTTTATTCACAGATTAGATAAGAATTCCTTATCTCAAAAATTGAAAAAGTAGAAGCAAATTTGTTATTCTTCACACATTTTTGTATTTCAATTTAGATATGATTAAGAAAAGAGACCTGAAATCTTTACAAGGAACAACAAAATGTAGATTTTGAAAAGTATGGCTCCTCCAAAATTTGTGCTGGTTGTATATACTTTTAATAATATCATAAATGCATTTTTTTTTTTCTTTTTTATTCTTTTTCTATTTGATATGAAGGAACATTTTCATCTTTCAAATTTTTTTTTGACATGTGTGAATTGTAATTTTACTTATTTGTATGGAAATTTGAGTCTGTTTTTTGTCAAAAACAAAGTTGTCTTTTTGGTTTGAGAATTGATTTGTGTGAATGATAGACCTATATGCTTATTATATGTTATATATATTGCTTTAGAATGGTAAGGCTGCGGTGAAGACAGTTTAATTATTATTAGAATGACAGATATTATTGATGTATCAATGTGTTTCTTGAGTGAGGTATTATCATTGAGAAATCCTCAATTTTCCTTTTGCTGTGACAGATGTGAAGTCAGTCATCAGTAATACATTTCTGTTATTGGTTGGAAGATCCAGCTTTAAGTGTGGATATCTTTTAATTGAACCACTATTTAATCCATTTACGACAGGTGTCTCATATACGAGACACTTGCAAAATTAAACATTGCCGGGTGTCCCGCCAGTGTAACGTTGGATTGGAGCTCGCTCTCCGAGTACGGCGTGGGCCGCTGCCGGATTTTGTAGCCACCCGGAAACTATTATTTTTGGCTT
>NC_091557.1:47736428-47738928 GCF_042767895.1 Penaeus vannamei
GTAGTCTTACACAGCTGATGGTTTCATAAGCTGCTTCAATATCTTTTGTTAGTGTTGTTACTTATGATTATCTTTATATTTTATTTATTTCTGTTCTACATAGTGTTCATCTATTCTTCAGTTCTTCATTCTTTCAGTGATACACACATCTGGAACTCCATGAAAAAAAGAAAGATATATATATATATATATATATATATATATATATATATATATATATATATATATATATATATATAATATATGTATATATATATATATATATATATATATATATATATATATATATATATTTATATTTATATATATCTATATATATATATATGTATATATATGTATATATATATATATATATATATATATATATATATATATATACATACATACATATATGATAATTATGATGATAAAGATGATTACAGAGTACAGGGGCAAAATTTACCTATAGGTAGAAGTCGATAGGGAAGAGAGAGGCAGGCTGGAAAAATGTATGGCTGCGCAATCTGTCATTTGACTGGAAGTGAATGTAGGGGAGAGGGAAATATGCGCTGTTGATCATTGCTCTGGCATTATCATCATGAAAAGTAAATCTGCAGAATTTTTGGAAAAAGATAGAAAATCTCATAAGATGCAAAATCCACCAATAGGGTGACTTTTTTCTTTATGCATGATGAATATTGCATATTAGACTTATTTTTGCAGTTGATCATTGATAGCATTTTACACTTTTGACATAGAAATGAGTTCATAATTATATTGGTGTGTCTGATTCACTGCTTCTTCAGTAAGTTTATATACTAAAACCCTTCCTTTTACTTTCAATTTGTTTCTTCTTCTGGAAAATTGGTGCCATTGTTTCTTGTAGTGCCTTTCCAGAGGATAGACTTCAGTGGTGTTGAAGTATGGATTATAACAGAGTTGGAAAGTGTGAATAAATAAAAGAGATGTGCAAAATTGAAGTACCTTGTAGAGAGTAGGAATTGGATAGTCAAACTGCAATTTATCTTTGGTGGTGTAAAAGTATTTTTTTCATCAGGAATCCTGTTATAAACTTAGCTATTCAGTTTTATTTATCTTGGTTCTCTCCTTTTAATTTCTTTTTATCTTCCCTCTCTCTTGTTCTCTCCTTTTGAACCTCTTTTCTTATCTTCCTCTAATTCTAACTTCCTTTCCATACCTCTCTCTCTTTCTCTCTCTTTCTCTCTCTTTCTCTCTCTTTCTCTCTCTCTCTCTCTCTCTCTCTCTCTCTCTCTCTCTCTCTCTCTCTCTCTCTCTCTCTCTCTCTCTCTCTCTCTCTCTCTCTCTCTCTCTTTCTCTCTCTCTCTCTCTCTTTCTCTCTCTCTCTCTCTCTCTCTCTCTCTCTCTCTCTTTCTCTCTCTCTCTCTCTCTCTCTCTCTCTCTCTCTCTCTCTCTCTCTCTCTCTCTCTCTCTCTCTCTCTCTCTCTCTCTCTCTCTCTCTCTCTCTCTCTCTCTCTCTCTCTCTCTCGCTCTCTCTCTCTCTCTTTCGTTCTTTCTTTCTCTTTCTCTCTCCCTTTCTTTCTCTCTTTTTATTTCTCTTTCTCTCTTTCTCTCTCACTTTCTCTTTCTCTCTCTCTCTCTCTCTCACTATCTCTCTCTCTCTCTCTCTCTCTCTCTCTCTCTCTCTCTCTCTCTCTCTCTCTCTCTCTCTCTCTCTCTCTCTTTCTTGCACTTTCCCTCTCTCTCTTTTTCATCTTCCTCCTCTTCCTCCTTTCTCCTCCTCCTCCTCCTCCTCCTCTCCTCCCTCTATCATTTCCTTCCTACCTTCTAACTATACTCGTATTTCCTTTTTACACATAAAACAGTCTTTTTAATTAACCAGTTAAATGAGAACATACCCTCTCCCGTTCCTTATTCTAACTGCCTTTTTTTCTTTCTTTGCAGGAAGCTGGAGATGCACTCTACGGCTTCACGGGGAACTTTGCTGGAGCCTCAGCATCAACCCAGGTAATGTTTGGAGGCAGGAAGGGGATGCTTTCTGTTCCCTTAGGTTTCTGTCACTTTTTTCCTCTTCTTTTTCTTCTTTATCTTCTCCTGCTTCATTTTCGTGTTTTTTTATTTTGTGCTATGCCTTTACTTGTTTTTTTCTTTTTTCATTTTCACTCTTTCATAATCTTATTCCTTGTACTTTTTCTTGGTGATGTCATTAACTTTCTTCTAAATTTTGATCGGCTCCATCTTTTCCTTCCCCTTCATTATCATCTGAGTCTCCTTCCAGTGTTCCCCTTCATCTTTTTTGTTTTTTGTAAACTTCAGTTCCATTGAGTAAAGGACATCACAGTACAAAAAGCATTGATTTCTTTCAGTCATGAAGCAGTATGACACTAAATTTGAATCACAATGAAGGTTTAGAATAATGTTTTTATGTCTTGTTTTATTTGTCTAGGAGTGAATTAGATTCACAATAGAAGATAAGGAAGATTTCCACATGCTTAAGATGGCCAAACAGGGCCCCAATTTCACCCCATGCACATCTTGCAGG
>NC_091557.1:47751428-47756428 GCF_042767895.1 Penaeus vannamei
ATTAAAATGCTTCGGCAATATCAAAAATCCTTGCTCTATTCTCCAAGCACTGTATAATATAATTATACAGTGCTTGATATCCCCCTGGGATACATTTTGGAGGTCATTAAGTAAGAGAACCAAAAATGTTTAAGCATGGCTGGGCAATGGCTCCACAATAAGCATTTATCTGTATATGTATATGATATATGTATATTCCCTTCCCTCCAATTAGGCCCAGAAAATTGTTCCGGAAGAGGAATGGGACGAATTCCTGTCCTGCATGAAGACCAACCTCCCAGCTGCCTTCCGCCTGACAGGGAGCAAGAGCATGGCCCGGGCCCTCCTCAAGGTGCTCACCAAGAGCTTCTTTGAGCCCCTGTCACAGCTGGTGCCACCTGAGCTCACTGAGGAGGAGATCAAGGCAGGCGAGGAGCCAGTCAAGCCCCTGCGCCCAATCTGTCTGCCATGGTAGGCTGCTGTTTTCTTTCCCCCATGGTTATGTTTGATTATATTCATGTTTTATTTATCATGTCACCATATTGTATCAACCATTTGTTGACTATTTGATATGAATCCTGACCTACTTGGCCCAAATGTAGTTGAGAAGCTTATCCTTTAAAGATGGAAGCAAATGGAATGGAATATATAAAGTAAATCTAGATATACATTTTGAAAGAGGTGAGCAAATAAATAGAAAGTAAGATATGAAAAGAGTAAAACTGTTCATGAAGAAAATAAAGTAGTCGCTGGAAAAAAAAGAAAGGAAGAAAAAAAAAAAAAAAGGGCTCAGACTAAAAACAGATGTAGCCCCTTTCCAGCAGGTACTTAAGTAGATATTGATTTGCATATGGTCAGAGCCAGCTGAGGGTGGCCGCCATTACTCCCTCTCTTTTCCTCTCGGCTGCTCATCCTTGGAAATGTTAACCCAATGCCCCTGGGAAAATGTGTTCACTGTAGTATTCTTCTGTGAAATGTCTCTACACATAGAGTCAAAAGAGTTAATTAATAGACCTTATGACCTCACCTGATTTCACCTTTCCTTGAATTTGCAGAAAAAAACTTCTTTTTTTATATTATTATTATTATATACAAATGCTGTCAATATTGATAATGTTTTTATCATAAACACCGTAATTACTATATTGTTATTGATATTACAAACAATAATATTAATTACCAAAAAATATAAAAAATCAAGGAAAAGAGTAAACAGATGATACAGGTAGTTCTTGCAATTGGCTCATTGGTGACATGTGGTTAAATTTCCAAATCACGACATCGCAATATGTCATGCTGCCTAGCAATTGAACAAAAACTCATCATGTGATGAAGTATGACCAGGCACTTGGAATTTTTCTCCATGTTGTAAAGGCATATCAGCAGTTGCTAGGGGGTTAAAGTAATACACAGTATATTTTCAGACCCACAGGAAAAAAAGATATTGCTAATAGAATATAATCTAAACCAGAATGAAAATTATAACAAGAAATAATAACATTAAGATCCATAATGAAAATCCATCAACTTTAAGCATGCATAATCTCTCTCCCTCTCACCCTAAGGTATCCTGACAACCTCGCCTGGCAGTTGAACTTGACACGACGCAACATCCGTAGATGCGAGGCCTACTGGCAGCTGCACCAGTGCCTCATCTCGGAGACAGAGACAGGCAACATCAGTAGGCAGGAAGCTGTTAGTATGATCCCTCCGCTAGTGCTCAATGTTGAACCACATCATAAGGTAGAGTGCTTTGCGGTACTGTTTGAAATATTTTTTATTCATCAATTTAATAATCTCTTTTTAACAAAGCTATGCAATATGTAATAACTGTATATTTGTATATGCATTTGTTTGCTTGTTTGTGTTATGTGTAAGAGTGTCTTGACCCTCCAGGGGATAGGTGTAGATTTGAAGAACCTCAGTGCACTATATGTTATTATCAGTGCAATGATTATTATAGCCTTTCTCATTGGAAAACTAAACTCACTTTGTCCCGTTCTGTTAAGGAGTACTTTTTAATTATGATCTTTGTGGTTATATTTTTTCACATTCAAGGAAAATGTGGTTCATTCTCCTACACTTTTTGTGGATAATCTTTTGCAAAAGCAACTTTAGATTTGTTCTTTTCTCGAAGATATTAGACATGTGTGCAGCCCCAGGAAGCAAGACAGCGCAGTTGATTGAGTTCCTTCATTGTTCTGAGGATGAGTTGGGAGCAGCCATTCCCCAAGGGATTGTTGTTGCAAATGATGTTGACAACCGCCGTTGCTACATGTTGACACATCAGGCCAAGCGTCTCCAGAGCCCCTCCATCATTATTACCAATCATGATGCTGCCTTCATGCCCAAGATCTACCATACTCGGAAGGGTAAACAAATCTGAGACTTGATGTGTATTGTAAATATGTATAGTATTTCTCTTCTGGAAGAACATGTTTTACATGGGAGCATGAAAAAATTATATTTATCATGTAATGATGAATATGAAGCACTTTGCAATAACCCCATTTCCAGATGGAAGTGTCGGGCCTCTCAAGTACGACCGTATCTTGTGTGATGTTCCCTGCTCAGGAGATGGCACCCTCCGCAAGAACTTTGATGTGTGGGCCAAGTGGAATCCTGCCAACGGAGCCAATCTCCATGGGTGAGTTTGTGCACAGGTTGATGGGCAAGGCAGGCTATGTCTGATACTGTTTAATGTTGAATTATGTTAACTCTTCTTTTACATTTGGAGGATACGTATCTATGTAAAATTACCCTACCTGTTATATTGCATAAATCGGAACAGCTTTATTAACCTAATATTGCATTTGAATTTTAGAAACACTTGCACCCACTGATCAAGGGGGTTGTTGGCAAACTGTTAGTGTCATACTCTAGTTTTGGTAGAGGAGTAATATCCATGGAACTTTAGATTTGAATATCTATTTATCTAAATACATGATGTTCAGCACTTTTTTTTTTGTAAAAGAGTGGTCTTTGTTCTTTATCAGGCTCTTTTTTTTTTTTCTCTCTCTCTCTCTTAAGATAATGATGAAGATGAGACATCAGAAGTGGTACATGAGACACAGTGTCCAAAAATACAAACATAGTAAAACAAGTACAGAGCTAAAATGGAATTCTATTTTATATATATATATATATATATGTATGTGATATATTATTTATTTGTTCCTTTTTAAAAGTGGAAATCTCATTTCAAGGGCTTTAGGCTTTTCAGAATCCTTCCTTGATTCGCTTTCTCTCAACTCTCACCCCTAGTTTGCAGCTGAGAATAGCCCGGCGTGGCTTGGAGATGCTGGAGGTGGGCGGACGCATGGTGTACTCTACATGTTCCCTCAATCCCCTTGAGAATGAAGCTGTGATTCAGCGTCTTCTTATCGAGGGCAGTGGCTCCATCAGGTTGCTGGATGTAACAGAGCAGCTACCTGGACTCAAGGTGCAGTAGACTCTTTCACACTTTTTTCATATTCATACTTCTAGTATAGCATGAATACACCTGCAATAACAATTTATATTACATTATGACAATTAGGGCATATTAAAAATTATTAGAATCCCTTCTTTTATTAAGATTTTACAAATTGCTGCATCATTTTCCTCCCAACAGTTTATTCCTGGCCTTGAAGAATGGACCCTGATGAACAGAGAGATGGAAGTGATAAAGACTGTGGCAGATATTCCCCTAAAGAACACCAACCTCTTCAACAAGCACCTGTTCCCACCAGCACCAGAGGATAGAGAGAAGCTCAATCTCCGTAGATGGTGAGTGAGTTCTGGGGCTGGACGTATTTAGTCAGCAGAGCATAATAACATGTCAGAAAATAAAAAGGAAGAGCTACAATAAAAAAAGAAAGAAAACTAACTTGATTTGAGGCAAGATGAAGCTGAAAGGTTTAGTTTAGGTTAACTGGAGTCATGGATATTGCATTTCTTTTGATTTAGCCGAGTTTTGTTCTTAACCACAAGTAAAAATTTCTTGGTGTTTTATATCTGTTATATTTGGTACTTTGCATTAAGAGTTAATATCTGTTATTATTAATTTGCCTATTGGAGTGTGCCTATGTATTACAGTGGAATAAAGCAAATGTATAAAATATCAGGCATGTAAATGTGCTCCCTTCCCCTTTCCACCACAGTATCAGGATCTTACCACACCAGCAAGACACAGGCGGCTTCTTTGTGGCCGTTCTGGAGAAGGTGAAGCCTTTGCCTGGAGAGAAGGTGTACAAGCCAAGTGAGCAAACAGAGCAGAAGGACGAGTCACACAAAACTCAGAGGATTAAGGAAGTGCGTTTGGGCATCTTGCTCACTTGTGTCAGGTTAATACAATTTGTTGAGAATGATGGGCATTTTGGGTTTTGGTAGTAGGTTCAACTGTAAAAGATAATGGGTTTGTGCTTCTGTTTTACTCCGTGGAGTACTTTTAATATAAGATAAGTTGTTAAAGCAATGTTTTTTTATTGTTATTTATTTTGGGGGGGTATTTTTGATAATTTGCTATCAACACCATAATACAGAATGAATTTTGAGATAAAATTAGTAATGCTACTCACACTGTACATTACTTCTCACAGCCACCTAAGAAGAAGCGAAGACAGGGGTTCAAGGAGGCTCCCTACTACTACTTCGAGGACGATGAAGTTGTGTGGCCTGGCATTAATGACTTCTATGCCATTCGGGAAGAGATTGGGCCAGGCCTCTTCCTCAGCCGGACCAAGGAGGGCAAGAAGAGGAACCTTTACTTCACCAACAGCCTTGTCAAGGATATTGTCAACTTGAATCAAGAAGACATTAAGGTTGGTCAAGAGTATGAGCAGTTAACCCACTCACAACAGGAGTTGCCTGCATATGGGGTTAAAATCTCTTTTGGATTCTTTGTTACTTTTCAGTTTGTATATCAGAAAAGTTTTAAAAGCAAAGCATTTTGTTATTTGTCTTTTTTGGGTATATTTGATAATTTGCTATCACCTTAATATAAAATGATTTTAAAATCAAATTTCCTTGTTCACTGTAAG
>NC_091557.1:47761428-47778928 GCF_042767895.1 Penaeus vannamei
AAAACAGTGATGGCATAGACATGACGAATGATGAAACTATAAAAGAGAATAACAGTGGTGAAAATGGCTCCGACACAAATGGTGAAAACGTTATAGAAGCTGAAGAAAAATAGACTTTCTTCCTTTTTGTCTTCTTTTCTTTTTTCTTTTTTGTAATAGATAGTCATGGTAATTAATGTTATACCCAAATTCTGTTGTATTTTTGTGCTTTAGAGTTTGTTTTTTATAATACATTTGTGAACAAAAAGATGGAAACACAAGGAGAAGGAAATTTTTAATTAAAAGTGTTTTCTTTTCTTTATATTTTTTTCTATTATGCAGCACATCTTAACAATTGTGAGAGTTATTATATTGTTCACCATTATGGTATAAGGAAACACTTTTTATGGATATTTTGCAATAAAGTATTAATTATATATAGCACCGAGTATCAATTTTCTCTTTTTTTTTTTCTTCTTCTTTTTTTCCCCCAACAAATTACATAAATTTGGTTATCTTTTGTAATGTGTGCTGAAGTTTCTTACTTTTTATAGTAATACAATGTCTTAATGAAGGCTAAAACACTTTCAGGCCACATCTAAACTTCTATGCACACTATGGGCAGGGAAGCTCCTGTTTTTTGCGTTCTTTTTTTATGCCACATGTGCATCAACAAAGTCCTAGGGTGTTTTTGACAAGAACACGTAGGACATAATTGGGCTTCTTAGTTATTTTTCAGCCTGGATTTGCAGAAAAGGATCCAGCTTTCAATGCCGATCCAGCTCATAGAAGGGCCAAAACCTGAGACTGGACTGAGATAATTATGGCATAACATCCATTTTCCTGGCAGGATGGCCATTCTTAGCACAGCATGGTATACATGCTGTTTGGAGGTAATAGGTTCATATCATAATTAATTCATTTGATGATGTAACAAAACTATATTTTATATCAAATTTAAATAAAACTAACTTTATTCAGTTAACCTAATGATGACATGGCCTGAATTTTTAAAATATTACACAATCTAGGCTTCATGGCTAGGCTTAAGCTGTGTACAGCCCGCCCAACTACTGGAAGTCGTGTTGCGTGTATAGGTCATAGGTCATTATGTTATGACAGCCACAGACCTTCCCATCTCATAGATTAAGGTCTTTTTTGTTTTAACAATTAAGAACAAAATATATCTCAACTTTCTAAGCTGTGTTATATAAGTCAGATTTTGAAATGAAAAATAATATTTCTTGGCAATACAACAAATGTTTTCATTTTACATTACCAAGCCATAGCCATGTATTAACCCACTGACATAAGAAGGGTAAACATACATGCCTTGTTGTCCACCGTGATTATACTTATTTATTTTTTAGTTCTACCCAATCTCATCTGTTTACCCTTTTCCTTGATTTCAGAAATATTTATATTTTTTATATTTTATTGCCATTGTTATTGTCTACAACATTTTAATAATAACAAATATAATGATAATAATAATAATAATAACTGTAATAAAAGTAAAAGAAATACTGGAAAAAATCCTGAAAGTTCAAGGAATGGGGTAATCAGGTACGATTAACAAGGCCAGTTAATTGACGCCTTGGTGACTAAGCACTTAGGGTGACATCTTTCTTTAAACAAAATCAACTAGTTACTGTGATTATGGTATTAATATTAGCACTCCCAGTTTCAACAGGTCAATTATTATTAATGAGAAGAGATTTGGGGGGGTGGAACATTAGGGCATTGATGAATTCAGTATGTGGTAATCTATAATTACAAGACTCGTGTAGGATTTGAACTGGATTACAACGCAGATGCAATTAGACCTTACCTATTTACATTAAGTATATTAAAAGGAATGAAGAATTCATATTGATTTCTCATAGTATTGTCAGTTCTAAGGTTCATGGTATCTTATAGGATTTTAAAGTTCCTGAAGGTGCTACCATATTTAGTTTATGTATCATTGCATTGATCATCAGACTGTGTTGTCAGTTGGAATACTTGGATATCATGTCAGGTAGAAGATGAAATAAGGTCACAGCAGTTTCCAATTTGGACATGTGCAACAAAGACGTGTACTGGTGTAGTCCTTGTATTGCGCGTGCTAATACCTTTAAAATTTGTAGTTATTTGTGAGAATCTGTTGTTTAACCCAATGACATCTATTCTTTTCTGTGTTTTACACAGGTATGGAGTTTCAAATTCTCAAGCAAAATATTTCCAACGGCAAGCTAAACCTGTTTTTCAATGCCTTTATTCATCACTTTGTCCAGAATGAAATACAGGTTGGGAAAACATGGTCCTTACAGTTTTATCCTGATATTTACTGCAGCCCAGCAGCAATTTTGATCAAGTCACTACTGGGTTAACTTTTATTTTCATTATAAATATTTCTTCTTTTATTCTGGGTGTTTTTTTTTGGTTTTCTTCTTCTTTCTTTCTTTCATTGCTTAAAAGGATGGCCATTTCCTTTCTGGCACTTTCCTTTTTCTTTTTTTGTAATTATACTTTGTGAAAGCTCCAATGGGAGGATATCAAAATGCAGAGTTATGGAAGTATGAAAGTACTTGCTTCTCCTTTACAAGTTTTGCCTGTTACTTATAAAAGAAATAAAAACTGCACAAAAGATGATTATCATAAGATATTTAATATGGTACTGGTAAAATAAAGCAAAAACTAACAAGTTTGTACTGGAGGACAAGAGAAAATTTGAGCAAAGTCCCTATTTATTTTTAAAATGCCGGGTTTTGGTTAGTATGGAAAAATTAAGTAAGTGATAACAAATATAGACAGAGAACTGAAACTGAAGTAAAGAAAATACTCTTGATTTTTTTTTTACAATACTTTATCATATCTTATTTCATGTTCTTTTATAATCCATCCATTCTCACTGAAACTGGAAGGTGATCCATCAACAGGAAAAAGAAACAATTTGTCATGACACATCTTTTTAAAAATTTTAGGATACATTTCACAGATCTCAAAAAAGAGAAAAATGTGGTCTATCATCTAAATTAATCTATGCAGATTTATATAAACATATATTAAAGGAACTAAATGCTGTTTAAAATCATAGTTTTTACACATTCATTTTGTCTTGATTCATAAATAATCCTGTGCATACTTTGGAAATGATTTTATGGTCTTATTAATATTCAACAATGTATCATAAATAAAAAGTCTATCCTGTATATCATATCTGTTGAAATACAGTTACTCTACTTACAAGAACTGAAGCCTAGAGCACTGTACTGTGCCTACACCACCCATGGCACTTGCCTACGACAGACTGAAATGATAACTGGTAGAATCTTGGAACATGGAAATTGAATAAATATGAAAGTTGGTTAATTAGCTACTCTAAAAGTCAACCCATTTGTGCAGGCTGTTTTGTCTAACAAGGTGAAGCTCTAAAATACAAACAGCTAAAAAAGTTTTTTGATGCAGAAGAAAATTTAAGAGAAAATCCTGTGGGATACACATCCCATCTCAAAAGACATATTCAGATTCATCATGAACCTATATCTGGAGAGCTAAACCTAAATATATTCTACAATCTCAATTGTAACCATTCTTCAAAAAATAATTGTGCTATTACCTCCTAAAAGTGATTTAATCTATTGCAATAATGGCCTTTGAATAAATTATCACCCTCTTGTCCTTTGGACCCCACTCACTTAGGGACATCACTGTGTTTCTTCAAGTGTTGCTTTAATGAGCCATAATCTCGACTCCTGTAATCACACAGCTCACACTTATATGGCTTTTCTCCCGTGTGTATTCTCATGTGCCTCTTCAGAGCCTCACTGTAGCTTGTCTTATAGGTACAAAGTTCACAGTTGTAGGGCTTTTCACCTGTGTGAGTTCTCATGTGCTTGGTCAGGTTGCTCTTCCACTGGAAGACCTTCCCGCACTGCACACACGTGTGACCAGCTTCATTTTCATTGCTGACCAGATGTGGGCCCTCTTCTCTTCCCCTACCAACAGACATTCCAGCTTTGCTGCCATTTTCCTGTGGTGCTCCCTGCAAAAATGAATTATTAGTAACATGATCAGAATGTTTGTTGGTTGGTTTGTCCCATTTAGCATTCAAATCTTACTTCAAAAAATATTTTAAAAAATAATCTGTGAATAATACAGAATTGTTCGGGTGGTTAGTCTTAGTCACTACAAATATACTTACATGTGAATTGCCTTCAATCATGACATTCAACATTGCATTGACCTCTGCATTTGAACTTGTTGCTTGTGTGTTTTGATTGTCATTGTGTGCTGCCTGACCTGAATTTCCATAGTTCTCTCTCCCTGAAGTAGAAATGAGTGTCTGTAGAGACTTGAGATGGGGAGAATAACCTTCCTCCTGGCCATAGCCCATGTCTGAAACATCACCTTCTAAATTGTGATCCTCCACTTCAATCTTGACCTTTATCTCCCCTTCATTCTCCAAGTTGAAGTTGTGTGAGGTTTTACTCTTCTTGCTCTGGTAGTCCTCTTCATAAGGTACATCTGCATCCCATTTTTGTTTCCTCTTGTGGGGTCTCTCACTGGATGCCCCCATGACCTCCATCTCCCTGCCACTGGAGTCCCTGTCCTTAGAATCACTCCCATCTCCACTGCTCTCGCACTCATCATCTTCGTAGGGCACAGCCAGGCCTCGCACCATCAGCACCTCAGCTGCACTCACCAACTTTGGAAGGTCCTCCTGATTGACCACAACCTCCCCCAAGTACATGAAGTCTAGGAGGGCTGCCAGTTCTTTGTGCTGCACATTGGACGACAAGGAAATAGAGCCTCTGTGTGGGACATCAATCAGTATGTCTTTGAAGTATTCACTGCATGCTGTCAGGACAAACTTATGCACCCAGTGGACATGGCCATCACATTCCAGCTGCACATCTGCATAAATTTCCTAATAAAAAAAGAGAGTCACCATTAATATGAAAATATATGCATTTTAAAATGCACATTGTATGAACATGGAAACTCGTGAATATTTTAATATCATTTTTACATACACTTTATTAAAAGAAAAATATTTTTCCAAATCACAAAATTCAGAATTTTAGCTAAACTGAATAATCTGTTGTGTGCAGTATCAAGATTAGGACTAGCGACTTCACATCCTATCTTATCAATTAATTATCAGTTCCAAGATAATAAGTTTATAGAGTAAATACATTTTCCAGTGACACTCACCTTGCTATAAATTTCCTTGATTCCTCGACAAAGAGCACTGCGGTGATTCCACCACTTCACTGATACTGTTTCCTTTGCTTCAGCCATCATCCACTTCTCTGCTGCAGATGAAAGCATTAACAAATAAGCTACTGTTCAAGCTCATAAAAAAATGTAAAGACTTTACAAAAGTATACTATATTTACATGTTATGGTATCTGCTTGTTAAATCTCTAGTTTGGTCATGAACAAAGCAAAGAAAAGAATAAAGCACAACACGCTGAAGAGAAAAAAAGGGGAATATAATTTCTCAACAGATCTACAAATGCAAAAATCTCTTTAACACACCTTTGACCTTGATTTATTGGTAGTGTTGCAATTAGCTGCCTTCTTCACCTCTCTGCATGTGGAATCCTTTGTTCTGATGTCTATGCAGGTACTTGGAACACAGAGAGCTGCTCCTCTACTGATTTCCACCTCGACTGAAACCATTTTCAAGGGTTTATGTGAAATATAACCAACTATGAATCCAATCTATTTGGTAAATTCACACACACTTATCCCTATCTGCAAACGGCTTTAAAGATCAGGAAAATTGCAAAGTCCAATAACCATGGAAATATCAATATAATGACACAATCTTACTGATATATCTCTTCAAAATTTCTTGTCACTTGAATGCATCCTAAAATATGCGCAATGTATATAATCTACTTAAAACAAGTATCCAGCAATAATGCAGAGCGATTCTCCCCATAAAATGTATCACATATAACCTATCCATTATCTGGACTCAAAGATAAGGACATACATGAACAAGAGATAGCATTATCGTCTACAGCAGAAGATAACACCAAGAAAAAACATAAACAGTTGATCATCCAGTAAATTTAACAAAGATCAAGTACTTAATAAACACCATGATAACTTGTAGATTTTCTTTTACTTACTATGCAAATAGTATGAGGAGAGAGAAGTTAGAGATAATCCATAAAACCAAACAAATTGAACTACCACACCAAATAAATATGTCTTTTCTTCTTTTGCCCTCTAACCCTTTTTTCATACAAACTGCACCAATTTCAAGTTATACCTGTGTAAAATTGATGTAAAATGCAATGCACTATGCTCTACCCATTTTGTTCTATCTTTTTTCTTTTAGTTCTGTGTATACTCATAAAGCATTTATTAAATCCCCCTAACAGTGCTCCAGACACATATCTCAAATTAAAGCATTTGCACTGAAATTGCAGATATCTCTTAAATGCAAAATGAGACTATATCTTAAATGTAATAGAAAACCTCTGATTTCAACATCACTGAGTCTTAACACAAAAAATCAACTGATCTGAATGATATTTAGAGACCTTGTAAGTAACCAGCAACAGAATTGCTAAAAAATCATAAAAATAGTGTTGAGAATTATGATCCAGTGGCTGGTATGAGAGGGACGAAAAAATAAAATAAAACCTTCAGTGCCCAGTTACATCTTTCAGTATCAGGTTGTATGCAAAATACCAATGAAATAATTCGCGCATATGTAAACATATTCGACTTAAAGTCTAATAACATTTTTATTTTGATTTTATTTGTAAGCCACGATAAGAGTGTCTCCTCACTAAAGCTTATTCATAAATTATATAGTTCTAATGGACTTTTTCCATTAAATATCATAGTTCCGTTGAACAAAGGTCACGAAAATCACTAAAAAGCGGAGGGAGACGGCGCACCTTGGAGGGAACTCCTGTTATTAAAACGAAATACTTTATCGACGTGCACGAACACCATACAAAGGCAAGCTCGCTATCTCCCAGCCCTGCCTTGCTTCCTCAACGCTCAATTCCTCGTCTCGCGGAAGTCCCGACGCGCTCTTCTGCTCACTGAACCTCCTCTGGGCTTATATCTTCCTTCCTGGTTCCTCCAGACGCGAGATAAACCTTCCAGTTCCCAATAAAAAGGAGGGAAACACGACTCTCTTACCTGACGCTCCTCCGAGTCGACTGTGACGCCTGATCGGACTGATAAGATGGTCGCTTACTCTACTAAGACAATCACATACTTGTCTCTAGAGCGGATTCAGACTTTCGTGATTTCGAAAGAGGGAATACTTCGTTCTTATTGGATATGGGGTTTACTGTTCAATCACATTGATAAATTTGAGAAATTTCATGCGTTTACTCTATACATATTGAAACGTGTCGCTTTCGTTATATACGCTGAATTATTCCTGTTGTCTTTCGGAATCAGGGCTCGTTTTAGTTCTTTGTGTGGATCAATGACTCAGATGTGTGAACTACATGAACTCCATAGCTTTTCGCATTTTCATTGATGCAACAATTTTTGATTGATTTCCCCTGAATTCCACAAAAATAAAAGAAACGATCAGGAATTTCCCGATATCACATACGGGGAAGTGAAGTCAAGTGAGGTCACGACTTTATCATTCTCCCAATATGCTCTTCCCATTATTGTTGTTATCACATTTATTACCATTATGATTATTGTCATAATCATTACTATTATGATTTTTATCATAATCATTACTATTATTATTATTATCATAATCATTACTATTATAATTATTATTATCATTATTGCTATTAGCTATTTAATATTATTATCATTATTAGTAATATCATGATCATCTTTTCTATTATCATCTTTATCATTATCATTTTTATTATCATTATTGTTGTTTACCACCACTATTGTTTTTTATCATTAGCATTATTATTATCATCATTATTATTGCTATCATCATTATCATCATTACCATTATTACTATTACTATCATTATTATCATCATTATCATTATAATTAATAGTATTATTATTATTATTATCATTATTATTATCATTATTATCATTATCATTGTTATCATCATTATCGCTATTACCACCATTATCATTATCATCATTATTATTACTAGTGTTATTACTCGTATCATTATTTTTCATCCTTATCATTACCATTACTATTATCATTATTATCATTATCATCACTATCATCATTGCATTATTACTTCTACTATTGTCATTATTGTCACTTATCATCATAATCATTATTGCTGTTTCTGTTCTTTTCATTGATATTACTACCATTATTATCATTACTATTAATACTATCATTATCATTATCCCTATTATTATCATTATTATTACTATTATTATTATTATTATTATTATTATTATTATTATTATTATTATTATTATTATCATTATTATCATTATTATCATTATTATTACTTATTTCTATTATCAGTATTAGCATTATCATCATTAATATTATCATCATTATTATCAATGTAATTTTCAACATTATTATCATCATCATCATCATTATCATTTTCATTAGTATCATTTTTAATATTATTATTATCAATATTACTATCATCATCATCATTATAATTATCAATAATGTTATCATCATTATCATTATTATCATTACAATCATCATAGTTGATGATAATAATGCTAATGCTAAAAAAAAAATAATCATAATAATGATAATAATAATAATAACATTAAAGATTATAATAATAAAATAATAATGATAACGATTATAACAATAATAATATTAATAGTTACTACTACTATAATTATTATTACTATTACTATTATTATAATCAATAGTACAATATGATAATAATGATGATAATATTAGTAGTAATGATAACAATAATAATTATGATTAAACAGCAACAACAAGGATAATAATTATAATAATAGTAGTAGTAACATCAATGATAATAACGAAATGATGATAATAATAATAGTAATAGTAATATCAATGATAATAATAACGAAATAATAATAATAAATAATAATAATAATGATGATGATAGTAACAATAAGATAGTAATAACAAATATAATGATGATATTGATGATTAACAATAATAATAACAATAATAATAATAATGATAACATTAGTAATAATTACAGTAACAATAATTGTAATAATGATGGTAACAATATATAATAATAATGATGATGATAATAATAAGGATAATACTGACAATGATAATGATATTAGTAAATGGATGTTGATAATAGTAATGATAATTATGGTAATAATAACAACAATGATACTAATGATACTATTACTACTAATAATAATGATAATGATAATAATCTTACTAGTAATGAGAGGAATGATAGAATGATGGTTCTTGTCATCATTATTATCATTAATATATTCATCATTACCCTAATTATTAAAATCATCGCTACTATCATCATTATCAATATTGTTATCATTACCGGCGTTGTTGTCCTAGTTATTATCTTCATTACTATTGGTATCATTATATTGATTATCATTACCGTTATTATTACTATCATTCTTATCATTATCATTAATATTAATACCATCTATATTGCTATTATCACCTTTATTGTTATTACTATTATATTTCTTCTTATTATCATATTATTAATATTGCTATTATCATCATATTCACTATCAACATTTTCATCATTATCATTAACATAACCAGCTTCATCATCATTATCATTATTAACATCTTAACCAGCATCAACATCATTATCACTGTCATTATCACAATCATTACCTTTTACTGCTACTACTTTTCAATTGATTTTTCGCCGAGGAACTGCTGGAGTCCAAGGTCTGTATAAGTACTTTATAGACCTAGCTGGAGCCTTACCTATGCACTAGTAGCGAGCTTTCCTTTGTGCAGGTTCCGGAGGCAGTCTGTTTTTCGTATTTTCTTCGTTGTGATTATTCTTGCCAAATCGGGATATTTTTTTATGCAAGAGTGAGGTTGTGCGCCTTGTCCTTTCTTGTGTGACATGATTTTTAATATTTATGTTACAGCTCCCGAGGCTCCCACAATAATAGATGAGAGCTCCATCATTTTCCAGATTCTAATTCCATCGCTTCCATTTATCAGCTTATTGTTAATTCCATTTCGCTATTCGAGAGCCAGATGAACAAGCAATGTCACCAATCAATTACGGTTATGTTTGAATTGCTATGTTCTAATATTTGATCAGTCTATGTGGAGAAGTCTCACAGTATTTCATACGTACCCAACATCACTATCATTATTACTATTCTCTTTTCTCACAGTTCCCAGTGCAATATCTCTGGTGCGTCGTCAGATCCCTACATTCCTACACACTGGGGCAGTTTTGGATATTCACTCAGTGTGTTTTATAGTTCCATCATATTCCTTTTCATTCGAGACAACAGCAATACCTTTATCATTCGCGGTCACCAATTGTGGCCAAAGCCTGATCCTTTTCCACCATGCTGGTACCTTGTTCCCTTCCTTGGCTTCCTCCAAACAGGCCCGCCATGCGCTCTCTTGCTGCTTCCTCTGCTATTTGGTGAAAATGTCCGCGTTGCCTTTCGTTGAGCACTGCTTCGGCACGCTCCTCTACGTTTAGTTCGCTATTTTCTCCTTTTCTCTCCTTCGGTGCCTCTTCCCCAGGTACTGCCGTCAATACGTCCTTTTCACTGTGTAATGTGTATCTAAAAAGGCTAACTTGCCCGGTTCTTGTCATTTTCAAAAACTGTGTATCTGCAAAAGGATGGCGAGTTCTACGTATTGTGAGTAATATCCTTGTCTTTCTATCAATTCCTTCATTTCGTTTTCAGTCCTTCATTTCAGGACTCCTGTACCACACCCAACAGCTGCAGCCGCCACAAAATGTATTGATGGCATGGTGTCTCCGCCATTCAGCTTTTCGTCGCTTTCTGATTTTTCTTATATATCCTTTTCTAATATTCTTCATTTCTGCATATGCCTAACAACCCTAAGAATTCCCAGTCTTATATTTTGCCCCAGGTTCAGTGGATTTAATTATCTGGCATACTCAGCCCTTATTGATCTTATCATTATTATTATCATCATCATCGACCTCCTAGCTTCTAAGTGATGTGCATGAACCGTGAATTCCTACAGGAAATTATTATTTTTCACTTTTTATGACTGATGGTCATCCCTTTTACCTTCCATATGAAACACATTTCCTGTAGATCTCCTTGTAAATTCTCTCTTCTACCCAGTCATGCCGGTGTATTTATTCCTTTCAATGCATTTTCAGACAAGGGGATTGTGTCTCGTCAACCTCGCCACATTCTACATTTACTACAGCTCCTGTGATTTACCGGTCTTGACTCTGGACTGATGGCTTGCTCTTGGGCTGACAGAATATGTGTTTCTGTTCCTCGTTGAATGCCTCCATTCCGCAGCCATCTCCACCTACCCTCTCCGACAACTTAATTTGTCAAATGAACTCGCTAAGTAAAACTTTTTCGTTTCGTTCGATTTGTTTTTCTGAGGTTGTATTCTGGCACTGTTTCTTTTACACCTATGTTTGATATATTAGCTGCAATCGGTAGTCGTACCTTGCTTTCCTTGAGTCGCTCTGTAGCCCAATAATTGATGTAAATATCGCGTCTTCAATACTGAAAAGCCTTTCCACCTTTTCGTGAAAAGTACAACCAATCTACATTGCTCTTGGGATGGCGTGCTTGATGCATTGCCATCAGTTCCGAGTGCCTCAATCTAGTTCATGCGTGTCGTGTTTCCTCCAGTCTCGTAAGGCAGAGTGGACACTACCTCGTAACTGGAACAGTCCAAGAGTTAATTACTTCCAGCATGAAATCTCCATTTAACCTAGTCTCTAACGCTTCCCGTGCCCTTCCTTTAATCTATGCTGACTTTTTTTTTCATCTGATCATGTTATTTCGCTTGACTGTAGATATTCGCAATTTTCTTCGCCTTGAAAGCTTCTAATTACCTTGTTGTCTGGGGATTTAATACCACCGAAGCTAACAACTTCAGCTCCTTGCAGAGCAGTTGATGCACAGTCGCCTAGGCCTGATTCATTTCAGTGTCCGAGCTGTAAATCGAGCCTGAATTACTCATGTTTTTTTCCGGTTCCTCCCGGACGATTTGAAGCCATCCGTGTAGAGTAAATCATTAGTTCTATGTAACCTTATTCCCAGGTGTTGCTTTTCTCAGGATGATTGTGAGAGCGTCCACTGATATGATAAACAGTAGGAGGTGATAGTGCATCTCCCTGTAAAATCACCTTTTTGGTTTCAACGAATATTTCATCCTCGAAATTCCAACCCTCCTTGCCTTCGTTGCTTCTATCAAATTTTGGATGTATTTGCTGGCCTTCAATGTTTCTAATGATTCCATTGGCTTTGCACAATCGATGATTGCGACAATCAACCCAAGCCACCAACAGATTCCTCTGACGTTTTATTTCCTTAAAGATCATCTTAGGCATGACTTTATTCGGCAACAGTTTTGTTCATTGGTGTAACTACATGTATATCTCATTGGTGAATAACAAAACAGAAGGTGCTGCAAAATGCTTTATTCGCCTGGCCGTAATTTCGAAGTGGAAGACAAGTTCATCAGCGAGAGTTGAAGGCTGAATATCACCCTTTGTAATTCTGGATAAGCACAGCTCTTCCCCTGGTCCCGCAGCGGCGCCCTCACCCCCTCTAACTGTAGAGTGATCGCAAGCTTAGAGTTCATACTTACGGCATTCTTCAGCCAAAATCCCTATCACAGAATCTGGTCTTTGAAGCTCTCCAGTTTGGGGATTTCTTAAGGATTTTCTTAATGCCGTGTTCAGTGGCGGAAATGTCTTCGCGATCTCCCCAGCCTCTGACTTCTCGGCAGAAGAGATCCAGCCGCTCTTCCCCTCCCCCCCTCGCCTCGCCCCAGTCAGTCCCGGATGGCTCCTTCTGCTGGGTCTGGCGTCTCGCTTTCTTCCGTGGTGGTGCTGAGGATAATGTTAATTATGATAGTAATGGGTAGTAGTAGTAAGAATAATGATAATAGCAATATCAATAATAATAACAATATTTATCATTATTATTTATTAATATTACTATTACTATTATTTTTATTATTATTATTTTCTCATTATTGTCATTGCCATCATGATTGTTATTATTATTTATTCTAATTACTATTATCAATACGATAATGATTATTATTACTATTGATAGTCTCGTCATTATTATCATTATTGTTTTTATCATTATTATAATTATGATAATTATTATAACCATTATCATTATTATCATTATCATTATTATAACCATTATCATTATCATCATTACCATTATCATCGCCATTGCTATTATTATCAACAATATTAGTATAATTAGTAGTAGTAGTATCATTATCATTTTATTTTTATTATTATTATTATATTTTTATTATTATCAATGATGATGTTATTATTATTATTACTATTACTATTATTAATAATTTCATCATTATCATTATTACTGTTATCATTAATTTCATTATCATAATAATTATCATGATAATGGTAATTATTAATATTATCAGTACTATTAAAGTTGTTATTGTTATCACTCATTACTATTATTGTTGTCGTTATAATTGGTACTGTCATCATTGTCAATATATCAATATGATGATTATTATATTTATATTACTATCATTAATAATATGATGATCATCCTTATCATTATTATTATTGTTATTATTATCATTATTATTATTATTATTATTATTATTATTATTATTATTATTATTATTATTATTATTATCATTACCTTGATGATTATCAATATCATTATCACTATTGTTGGTGTTATCAGTAGTAGTAGTATCATTATTATTATTATTGTTGTTATTATTATTATTATATTATTATGATGATTGTTACTAGTATCATTATTACTATTATTACTGTTATCATCACCATTATTGTTATCGTTGATATCATGATATTGTCCTTACTGTCACCATTGAATTTTACCTTTCATAATGATGAGGATTATGATAATAGTAATGATTATAATAATAATGATAATAATCATATTAATAATGATAATAATAACTATGACAATAATGATAATGACGATGGTGATAATGACGATAATTATAATAATGATGAAAATGATATTGATAAAAATGGAAACAATAATGATGATAATGACAACAATAATAACGATAATGATGATAATGATAATAATAAGGATAATTATAGCATCAATGATATTGATTATGATAATGATAATAATCATTATCATTTTATTACTATAATCATTATTGTTATTATTATCATTTTTTATTAGTATCATTGTTGTTGCAGTTGTTGTTACTATTGTTATTATTGTTTTCGTATCATTAGCATCATTACTGTCATCATTATTGGAATTATTACCGTTATCAAAATTGTTTTGTTATTGTTACTGTTGTGGTTATCACTGATAACAAGCCTCACGCAAAGGAGGGCATATTCAGCCCAAAGGGACAGTCCGGAAAGGGAAAGGCGAAAGCCCGGCAACGGTCTGGCAGATTTTTGATTTCTTAATGCTGTCTTTTGGAAGTCTACGTCCTTTTGGGTCAAATATATGTTGATACGCAATGGGGGCAATGTCCCTCGCAAAAAAAAAAAAAAATCGGATTGAACATCGTTAATCTCCTAAAAATGATTTGGGGAATTCATGGCATTCGGGAAGAATGATTGTTTTTCGATTTACGAGAATTGGTCAGGAAAGGGATGGGAACCAAGAGTGTTCCAAAGGCGATTTCCTTCAACACTAAAATGTTCATACATGGCAGCAATGACAGCCTTGCAAGGAACAGCTATGCCCAAGCTACAGTGATGGTGTTAAGCTCCCTTCAACAGCTAACAAATTTCTTACCAATTCCACTGATTAATTGCAATCCGATTAATGTCACCTGAAGCATAGTGGGCTACAAAGCGCTGAGGAATACCCAAGGCGCTGGCACTGTCCTTGTGCAAAATCAACGCATTAACTTGCAAGTGAGAGGAGGCTGCCGCTCGAGTGCGACCTGGACGCGTCTTGCAGCGCATTCCCTCCGCCGACGGAGAGGAGAGCGGATCCCTCCTCGCTGCATTCCAGAGCCTTTGCTGCGGACATTCCGTCTCCTGGTCTTGTGCTGGCAGTGCGAAGGGCTTCAGATTCCCGAACATCGTATGTTTAATTTTTTAAAGAATGACTCACGCCCCCCGTCGGCGTCTAGACGAGATGAAACCGTTTCATGAGATCTTTTGAAGCATCGGTCCCCAAAGTGGGCGCTAGATCTAGGGGCGGTGGGGAGCGACAACTAAAGCTGCTAAGTAATTGGTTTGTTAAATTAGGTTTTATTTGTGAATTTCACCTTTGTGTTTAATCTTGCTGTTTTCGAATTGAAACATACCAAATTAAAATGGTGCATCGGCATGTGTGCCCTGGGGTGGGGTGGGTGGGGGAGGAGCTGAGACTCCACCTGGAAGACAAAGGGTCGCCAGCCGGGAAAAGTTTAGCAACCTCTGACTTAAACAGATAATCACTAATTAGCTCAGGTAATTACTAGGTATGATGTAAGCGACGAACAAAATACAATCATAGCCATCATTATAAACACCCCTCTCGTAATTTATTATTGTCATTATTATTAAAATTATCATTATCGTGTTTATCCTTATCCTTATCAGTGCCATTCTTGCCATTAGAAAATCATTCCACTCATTATTATTATCAATATCATTATCGTTATTATCATTATTATAATCCCAGCTAATTACTACCATTGTAGCCTCCATTATCACTGCAAGAAGACAAGTGCATTTATCAAACCACCACGTGCTTCTGGACAGCTTTAGTGGAGTAAAAAAGATATTTGTATATCCATGCTTAAACACATACTTATATCCATCTCTCACTCTCTCTCTCTCTCTCTCTCTCTCTCTCTCTCTATATATATATATATATATATATATATATATATATATATATATATATGTATATATATATTATATATGTACATATATATGTATATAAATATATGTATATATATATGCGTGTATATATGTATATATATATATATATATATTTATATATATATATATATATGTGTGTGTGTGTGTGTGTGTGTGTGTGTGTGTGTGTGTGTGTGTGTGTGTGTAAGTGTGTGTGTGTGTGTGTATATATATTATACAAAAAGTGGTAATAATTGTATGTGTATTGATAACACTGATGATAGCATTGCAATCGTAATGATATTATGATAGACATCTATATGTATATATATATATATATATATATATATATATATATATATATATATATATATATATGTGTGTGTGTGTGTGTGTGTGTGTGTGTGTGTACATATATACATGTGTATGTGTATCCCAAATTATCATCTTCACATTCTTCGTCCTTACCATTCCTCGAGCAGTCAAGAACAGAAGTTATGCCATTCACTTACTCAGAATTCCATTTGCATTATTCCGTGACGAAAATTTCTTCACGAAAGGAATAATTCTTTCGGCAGCGCCTTATTCTCCGCCATTAAGCACGCGTGACCCTAAGCAAGGCAGAGGAAAGGCAGCAAAATGCAGACGAATTCCGACGTGACTCTCCTCCGGATAAGCCAGCTGGCGGCCACACCTGGCGAACGCTGTGTTGCGGACACGGACGACCCAAAATGTTTATTTTTCTCTTACCTGTCACCGAGTTATGAATCTTTGTTTTGAATTGAGGAGGTATATTATGCATATCCTATTTGTGATTGGTCATATGTTTTAACCTACTGCGCCTTGAGGGTGAAGAGAATGCAGCCAAAATACCCATGCATTCAGCAGGTATTTGCAAGGGCCTACGTGCTAGACTTCCTGTCACGTATCACAGCCTGTAAGACATATTTGGAGGTGTATAATATTCTGATTTATGTTCACGTACACGACTTTACATCATAACATGTATCTTGCTAATGTGTAAGCACCGATGTTTGATTATTTGATTTATGCGCAGGAAACAAACATAGCAAGACAATGAATAGTACTGCAAATGCTGTTTATTTTAGCTACCTGGCGACAACATGGCGCTACCTCGAGGGGACAGGGGGCGGGGGAGGGGGAGGGAGGGCTGGGAACTCACAACGCCAGCGGTGTAAGAAAGGGAAATGCAACTCGACTTTGATAAGAAAAGATTTCACAGAATGAAAAAGTCCCTTTCCTGAGGAAAACTGGAAGAGTGATTAAAGATATATCTTTAAAGTCCATTTCTGTGCCACTCCGTTTCATATCTCGAGCTGTCCCTCAACCACCTGACCTTGACCGCTCTCAGCGTGGAGCCTTCGGTGGTCACCTCGCTCGCACCTCACCTCCTCCTCCGCCCCTGGAGTGAGTGCCTCGCTCGCAGAGATGGCTGTCCGGGGAACCGCCTGTCTGAGAGGGACAGCGAGGGGGGGGAGGCTCCACAGGACCTGAGTCTGACCCAAGATGTTCCAGGCACAAATGTTTGAAATATGTTCATTTATATATATATATATATATATATATATATATATATATATA
>NC_091557.1:47798928-47801428 GCF_042767895.1 Penaeus vannamei
TCCCTGGCATGTAGGGGTCAGAAGCTGCTGAGGGACAAGGAACACCATATCTGGAATCTTGCTTAGAAGTTGAGATTTCCTTTGTCTTGTCTTCCAGCCTAGGAGAAAGCCGAGTGCAAAGCCCTATCACAGATGACTGCAGTTTGCTTAGCAGATACTAAGATCATCTCAGATCACATTGGGGTGTCAAGGCATTGGGCAGACTATTTTCAGCAGTTCTATCAGGTTGAGTCACTAGCAATTTGCATGAAAATGGTTGGTTTCATGATCCCAGAGATAGATCACCTAACCCATTAACGACGGGTGTCCCATATATGAGACACCCGAAAAAATAAACATTGCCGGGCGTCCCGCCAGTGTGACACTGTATCGGGGCTCGCACTCCAATGCAGCAGCGGGCTGCGGCCGGGGGGCAGACTTCTGGGAAGCTCCGCATGCCGATTTTGTAGCCGCCTGGAATCTTTTATTTTTTATCTCCAAGCTGAAGTATGGTAAAGGAGTATACATTTGTGGCATCTCTGCTGAACTACTGGTCTGGTGAACCCATGGCTCATAGACTGCATACTATCCTGGCTACCACCTGGTAATCTGGTACCATTCCCCCAGACTTGTGAGGGATGCGGCCCTTATTGCCTACTGTAATGAGAAAGGGGAATGCTGGAACTGCAACAGTCAAGGCACTAGACTGCTAAGTATGTTAGGCAATGAGCTCATACACATCTTCCTGAGATATATGAAAACCACAACTGAGGTACCAGAGAAAGGAGCAATTGAGATTCACTAGTGGCAAATCCAGAAATGACCATATACGTCTAATTCATGGCTTTATAAAGCACCATTTTGAGTCCAGTCATAAGTTGCTTTCAGTCTACATCATCCTCAAGAAGGCATTCAACTCATTGCATTAAGAATTGCGAGGATTATTGGATTAATAGCAAGCCTATATATTGAGAACATATTTACTTTCTTTCCTGTGAATTCAGGGGTAAGGCAGGTTAGTATTCTTGCACCATTATTTTTCATTACTTACATGGACTAGATGCCAATGAAGAGCTACACTGGGCAATGTCAAGGTTGTTGACTTTGACTTTGCTGATGATGTTGCTATCTTCTCTGACTCCTTAGTCACTAGTGGTCACTAGAAGACATTGAAGTCACACAGATTTTTACACATCTTGGTATCCTAGTACATGACCCTATTATACCAAGCAGCCAGCAGACTGACTAGCCTGGCAGCAAAAGCCATGAACAAGAAAGTATGATGGTAATGGTACATTTGTATAATGTGTTTTGAATTCCATTTCAAACATCTGTTTCATACCACACTTTTTGTATAGGGCAAGACAGATTCAAAGCTTCTGTCCATGAAAAGACTTTTGACCGTGATGGTACCTGTACAGGAGGATCAGGCTACATGTCTTCAAGATACTGTTGCTTTTACTAATTGGAATTTACCTTGTGCCTTGGAATCTTGGCCTTGCTTTGGATCATGGGATACAGTTGAGAAGCCCATGCATCAGATCTTTGACTGTGCCATGAGACTAGCATTGCCAGCTCAGGCAATACAGACACTTAGGTGGAGTTATTGAGGATCCCGTCCAGCAGATTGTCACTTTTAAAGACAACTGTTGGTGGAGGATGCCTATGGGATAACCAAGTTGTAGCTTGGGCAAATTCTCTTGATCTGTCATGAAGAGCTAGAGATGGTTGTGGACCTGCCTGGTGGCTTGCCATGAAGGACCCAGGTGGCTGGATGTGGCAATGCACCCCCTTGGCATTAGCCGCACTGATTGATTGATTGATATCATGTTATTGGGTTTTTATATTATTATATCAGATTTTTGTAGTATAATTGATAGGTGTTTGTGGTTTCAAATTAGATTGACGTAAGGTAGAGTTAGTGCTTAATCATAGTGTTTGTTTTTAGTTTGAGTTTGAAGGAAAGGGGTTGCCAGGGATTAATTTGTTATAGTGTTATCTAGATTCTCTATTTTGTCTGGAAAAAAAATCAATAAAACATCCTCCTTCATTCAAAATACTGAAGCAAAGCTGTTAGTGACTTATTTATTTCTTTGTTTATATGTAAAAGGAAGTCTGTGATGGACAAGATTAGGGATTATTTTTATAAACAATAAATATTTCTTAATAATGAGTTAACTACTTCAGAATTTGTTTTTTAGAAGTTAGAAACAATTTTTATTTATTTCAAATGCCTCTGAATGTGGATTTTAAACTTTATTGATGATACTAGAAAGATATTACAGTGGGATAGCTCAATATTACAGACTTTCATCTTTACAGAATATTTAGAGAGAAGTTGTTTGATCTGGAGCAGACTTACAGAAGCTATTAGAAAACCTCAGTCATTGAATAAAAAATGTTAAATAAGATGAGAGTACATGACTACTGAAATAGAGCGCAAAGACACAACACAAATGACTCTTTGTATATAATATCTGTGTTTTCCTTTGTGCCTGTAGAACTTTTCAGTGATTTTGTT
>NC_091557.1:47806428-47813928 GCF_042767895.1 Penaeus vannamei
TTCTGACTCATAGCTTGCTTTCAGGTGAAGCAGATGTAGAGAGCCTTGCCAGCACAGATATTTCCGTGCTGGATGAGGAGAAGGAGAAAATTGCTGATGAAGAAACAGACCTCTCTCTGGCCTCCTCGCCTTCACTCCCAGATGATCTTCCAGCAATAAAGTAAAGATATATATGTATATATTTTTTCTTTGTGTATGTGTCTCAGTCTTGTCTGTCTGACTGACTGACTGACTGACTGTGTGTCTGTGTCTGTGTGTCTATTGGTGTTTGCCTATGTCTTGGTTTGTAAGTGTATGTGTATAAGATGATAAGACTCTTATTTCTCTATCTTTTCTTTAGGTGTGCAACACTTAGTCTACCTAAGGTTTGAATGTGATTGTCAGAACAGTATGATATATTAGATATTTCTGGACCATAAATTTCTAGCTGGCATTCTTGATGCATTGTTTCTATTGAAAACTCAAATAAGCAATACAAGCCTTATTGCAATTTTATTGAAAGCAAGGATTAAAGGAGATTTGGTATACTCCAGAAAAGCATACTATTTAAAAAATTTGCTCTTCTCTCCCACAGACCTGACACCCAGTACCGCCATACCCCAGACAGAGACCTCAACTCTCGGCTGAACATCGTGGTTGCACTCACACTGGCCTGTGTACTTGGGCTTGGCTTAGGACATTTCCTTGGTGAGAATTCTAGGATTTATTATGTACTGCCAAGGGTAGAGATAACGCCTGTTGATTATGCATCCATTAGAAACATGGGTTCTTATCATGAACAAAAGGTATAATGCTGATATGATGTCCATTACATCACAATGCTTTGTATTTAGTCATTATAACAGGGTTTGTGATTTTGACACTTAAACATAAGACAGTATTATATTGGAGTGGAGGCTACACAGACATTACTTTAAGTGACATTTTCAAAAAATTCCAGAAAACTTACTTGGCTTTACATACATTTTTGTATATCATTTTATGGGTGTCATTTTAACATGGAGTATGTTTATTTGATTGTTCATGTCAACACATGAAATCACAAAATCTGTTCTTTATTGTTGAAATTGTTTCTTTCTTTCTTTCTTATTTTAATCTGATGGCCTACATGCCATGCCCACTGTGAGTTCAATATAGTAATTGTTTTTACACAAAGATGGCTTCACAAGTACTTAGTCACCAATGAGCCAATTATTAGTAGAACCTATCTCACGTGTTACCCATTTCTTTGATTTTTATGAAATATTTGATTTTATTTTATATTTCTATTAGTAATGTTGTAATGTGTATACTGATAATAACAACATTGGTAATGATAGCATTATTGAAAATGACTCTTCCTAAGAACTCAAGGAAAGCTGAAATCAAGTGAGGTCATGAGGTGTACTACTTGACTCCTTGGTGGCTGGTCACTCGTGAAAAAATGTGTAGAGACATTCACAAAAAAATAACAGACAATGAACCCTGCATTTTTCTGTCTGCAATGGGTTAAAATTGTATTTCTGGTTCATGAATCTTTAGAAACCTGAAACCCTTGGCCTTTCTTATATGAAGGTAGATGAAGAAGCCCTTGAATATAGAAACTTAGAGGTGCACGCATATAAAAAAATATATATATATATATAGTTAGATACAGAAGTACACATGTATAAAGAAATAAATATGTATAGTTAGATATAAATATATATAGTTATAGACAGAGATATGTACATGGAGATAAACACAACTTATAAAGCCAAAATATTAGCTAAGCTACAAGTAATGCCTCTGTAGGCATCATCATGATCAGTCATAGCTTCCCATTACCCAAAGCTGTCTGCGTGCTAAAGACCAGTTAGGTCCTGGGTAACCTCCTAAGGCCAGATTACAGGTTGTTGATCTTGGGAAATTACCCATGAAACTTGAAGATTTCTCTCTTCTTCTCCTTAGATAGTTTGGACCAGTGACACCCAAAGGATTTGTTGTTAATTCTCATGTCCTTTTGTGGGGTATCTTTCAATCAAAGTGTTTCTTATTAGGAACAACTGTTAGCAGCCTCAAAGACTAATATATTTGAAACTCGATACACAAATCATAAGATATAAGCTTCCTCCTATTTGTAGGGCATATTTGTTTACACAAAATTGCTTCTATTTCTTATCTTTTGATATAGAAGGTATTCTGTTATAGATAAAGGAGATGTGATTTTTTTTGTGTTTGTAATGTATCTTTTGTAACATTTATTTGCAATAGTCTAAAAACTAAGGCTTTTCACAAACCACAAACAAACAGTAACACATGAAAAGATGAAATGAAATATACCCAGAGCAAAAAGACGAAAGGGGAAATGTGTGGAAAGGTATGAATGAGAACGAATATCTTCACAATACAAGAGATGTATTTCTGACGAAGATATAATCGAAACCGGTTAAATACATCTCTTGTATTGTGAAGATATTCGTTCTCATTCATACCATTCCACATTTGTCAACATGAATACGGTTCAAAGGGGAAAAGATTGTATGTAACCTTTAGACTTTTGCACTTGAAGGGGAGTTGAGATCTACTTGAAGATTATTTTCTTGCAATGGCTTTGTTTCTTTTCTCTTCATGTAGATATTGTTTTACATAGAGAGCTTTACTACAAATTTTCTTTTTATGTATTCAAGTAACTGTTCAGTTAGTTTTGGCTGTGATCTAAATAGTCTCAGAGTTTTTAATCTGCAGTCTCTAGTGAATCCATGTGCCCTTGTTCTTTAAATTGGAATTGAATTACAGGCCTAGTGGATCTGTCTGTGGAGAGCATTGACAAAGGTTTGGAAAGTGACTGTTTGGGGTTTTTTGTTTTTGTTTTTTGTTATGGACAGTTACTAACACATGAGGATTTTCTTTTACTCGTAACAGTGATGTCTCCTGAAAAGAAATTGTTTTGTGTATTGTTTACATTTTCTTTCTTCCAGACAATGCTTTTATCTGTATGTTTATTCTGTTTTGTGTTTTTGTGTATGGGTGTATGTGGGTGGGTGAGAGTGTGTGGTTGTGTGTGGATGGGTGGATGGGAGGGTGTGTTTGTGGGTGTGCATGTGCATATGTGTGTGAGAACGTGTGTGTTTATGTGAAAGAGAGAGGGAGAAGGGGAGGGAGGGGAAATTGAGATAGAGAGGGAAGGAGAGGGAGGATAGAGGAAAGAGAGAGTGAGGAGGAGAGAGAGGATAGAGAGAAAGAGGGGAAAAGGGAGGATAGAGAGAGGGGGGAGGGGAGGGAGGAGAGACAAAGAGGGGGAGGGGAAAGAGAGAGAAAGAAGGGGAGGAGAGGGAGAGATGGGGGAGAGGAGAAAGAGAGGGGGAAGGGGGGAGAGTGAGAGGAGGGGGTATAGGGAAGGGAGAGAGAGGGGGGAGGGAGGAGTGCACATATTTTTTTGTGCGTATAGAAGTATGTGATTACATTTGTGCATTTGTCTGTGTTGTGAATGTCTGCTCAGTCAGACAGCTTGACCGAATGTGAAGTGCTGGTGTGTAATGTTTCCTTTTTTATTAAGAGTTTAATCTCATGAATGTTTTTTCTCACAAAGATGAAGGAACTGCATGAGTGTTAGTTTTCTTATAAGTTTTATTCACTGTTAGTATTTTGTGTTTTAACTAATTTTAACCACATATGATGAAACGTTTTTGGAAAGAATTGCCTCACGTATTTTTAATTGCTTTCCATTTTTCTTTTTTTCAACTTGTGAACCATGATTGTAAATCATGGTTTATGTTAAGTAGTGAGGAGAATGAATTAGCATTTTGTTTATTATAAATATTCCAGTGACATGAAAAGAAAAATGTGTATCTATGTTAGTGCATGTCATGGATATGGTTTTAACCAAGTAGGTATTTTATGCTGATAATGTTTTTCAGGATTTTTCTTTTTTTCTTTCTTTTTTTCTTTGTGACTTTTGTTAGATAATGAACTAGGATTAAGCATTAGACTCAATATTGCTGAAGTGACTCAAACAGCCTGGTGTTTAATGATAATAATGGCAAAGGTGTTAGTTTTTCAGATGAAAGTGACCATCTTTGTTGTCAGATTGTGATTTATTATTAGAAAAATTTAGTTTGTTTTGATATGGTTCTTTTTGTTTACCTGATTATCTTTTATTAAGGCTATTTAGTTATGTATATCTTTTTGTTCTAAATGCAGTAAAATGATCAGTTTTTATGTAATCAATAAATTTAGCATTACTTTAATCAGTAATGGAATATCAGGTGTCACATGGAAGCTCCTTACATTGCAGGTTGGTCCAGCCGCAGTATGTGGCAAGACACACTGAACTCTGCTCAGGTACGTAAACTGCGAGAACTTCAGGATGACTTGGTGAGCTGCATGAACTCACCCTTACAGCCCCCTCCTGCCCCTGCTCCTGGATTCTCATTTGACACCCCTCAGCCCCCCCTAATGGACACATACCCCCCTGAAGCAGACTTGCATGAGTCTGCTTACCCGGGTGTAGATGCACCCTTTGTGCCAGTCCTGCCTGAGAGTGAGGAAAACCTGCTGATTGTGGAGTCTTTCGTAGAGTCCTTGGTGACCCCCCTAGAGGATGCCGGGGTGGTGCTCAGTGCCACCAGGAGGAAGGCTGACATGGCAGCCCTCAACCAGGGGCCTGCAGAGGGCTTCGGGGTGGCCACTGACCCCACCTTTGCAACCCCAGACCTTATGCGGGAGGAGGACTTCGAGGCCAGCCTATCCAGAAGTGTGGCAGAGGACAGGAACATATTCAAGGAGGATAAGGAAATTATTGGAAGTGTGCAGGATGAAGATGCAGAGGCTGACGAGGTCAAAGATGCATGCAGCCAAGAGAGCTGTGATCCCTTGATCCGAGAGGAGGGTGTACAGGGAACAACCGAGAGTCCTGTCCTTCCTCCTCTGGACCAGTCTGGGCAAGATGACATTGTTGAAGACGCGTGTGATGAGGATTTGGCTGCTGCAGTAGAGATAGAAAACCTGCAGGTGTGACTAACAATTAATGTTTTTTTAAGTATCTTGGTTTGTTGTGTGTTATTAATGAATCTGATATAAGTATTTTATTTTTGTACGTAACAGAAAAGGAATCAAGGTGAGGATTTATTCTTGTTCTTTTTTTAAAAACATCAGTGTTTAATGCTGAGTTACTAACTGGTGATAAGGCAAGATTATAAGGAAATTTCTCATCCTCCATTCTCACATGCTGTCAGTTGCTACGTAATTTACAATATATACTTAAAAAGAAGTTCCCTTAAACAAAGGGCACCATTCCAGGTGATGGGGGTCAAGGGGGTATAACTGAGTTAGTTGTCTTAACATCTTGTTGTACCGTGTCAAGCAACTACCTGGTCTCGGATTATCATAGAATAACAGATCACATATATTATACATGTGACAAGACTCTGTCTGCTTTTGACCTCTCGTGGACTCTAAATGCGCGTGGGTCTTGATTACCAGTGTGCTTATGTTGTCTGACCATGACCCATGCTAGGGGGAGCTGATGTAACAGTGGGAAGCTTGTCTTTGTTTATTATCAGAATGCAAGCGGACAACTTGGCTTGGTCTTAAACGTGTAACTTGGCATTTGGACTTGTATGCAGTTTGCTATACATCCCATATCAATGCCCACTGCTCTCTACCATGACTGCTTTTAGATATCCATTCATAGATGTCCAAAGAATGTTTTATACTATGGTCTAAAGAAAAAAGTAACAATGGTATATTATTGATTATGATATGATTTATGATAAGGATCAAAATAAGAGGGATAACAAACATTCTCTGGAATGGCGCCCTTAAAACTGGTTTGACAGTTTTGTACTTCAGGTGTTTATGTAAATCTCACCCCCAGCACCAAAGCCAGCTGCAGTCATGATTAATTTAGGGCAAATGTACATATGAGACAGAATGAATAGAGAAACAATTTAGAAGAGAGTTTTAGTTTGGGAAGATCAGTTTATTACTTTAAAAAATCAGAAAAAAAAAATCATTTAGCATACTTGAGGAATAACCAGAGATAGCTCTTGAGTCCCCTTTTTCTTCTTATTGTAAATCCACTCAGTATGATATCATCAACCTATGACTACACATTATCTGGAAGTGATTCAAGTGTGGATCTGTTCAGGCTCATTCAATATATATCATATGTCATTACTAATTATTCATGATTTACCACCCTCCTCAACCAGCTCATTGAGAAGATGAATCAGGAGAATGGGAATCTTGAGTTGGAAGTCTCACGACTTCAGCAAGAAAATGTCACACCATTCAAGAGTGAGGATTGTTATTACTGTTTTTTAAGATTAACTTAGTGTTCTATGTATACTCAGTGTGATGTTTTATTTTTATTTGTTAGTGGCATTATTGGTGCCATTGGTTTCCATGTAATGTTTGGATTATTGCTTTGACAACATGACTTGCAAAGTAAATGGTTAAATAACCACCTCAAGACATTTTTCAACCTCACCCAGTCACAGGCAAGGATGGGAAACATGCAAGAGACCTACGGGAGCGCATAAATCGGCTCATAGTAGAGAATGAGGAGCTGCGCATGGCCATAGGGAAGCTGCAGTTCTCTAGCCTTCCCGATGGGGACACAGGTGCCTTCAACACTGCCCTTGACAAGAACTACAACCTTCGCGTTGCAGTTGGAAAGCTCACGTAGGTCTTCTCAAAATTCCCATCAAACCAATTTCCTTGGGATCTACAAGGCATGGGCCCCATGGTGGAAATCAAGTTCAAGGCAGTTTCATACTCATGCATGCAAGGAAAAATCCTCTTATGAATGATTGGCTATCCATTCGAGGTTTTCCACTGATTCCATAGTATATTTTCCTTCCAGTGGATCCTACAGCATTTTAAATATTTAGAGTATGACCACTATATATAGATATAAATGGAATAGATTGGAATATGACAACAAAAAGTACAAGAAAAAATATTGAAAATTATTAGGAAATTCAACTGTTAGAACCTTTGTGTGCTTGAAATGTGGCTCACATGTGACTGCCTAAAATGTTGTAATTTACAAAACACTCAGAGGAGTTGATGAAAACAAAACAAGATCAAAATGATGTTCTGCACCCGAGCTGTCTGATGTTAACTATCCTCCTCTAGAATTTCATTGTTACTGTTGACTAAGTTATTCATTCTTATAATGAATTTCATCAATATTTGGTACATGGTTTATTGCCAAGTAGTATACATGAAATCCATGACTTCGAACAAAAATGGCATTGGGTGACTGCCGAATCAGCCAGTTGGTCATATGATACATGAATATTATTAGTTTCCATAATATTACTAAAATTTGATTTATGTACCAAATTATTACATATACTTAAGGAATTTAAAAAATGTGAGGGTTTGTATAAGAAACCAAACCATCAATCAAATTGCTACAAGTTTCATTGCACAGTAGACATTTTGATCTTTATTTTCATGACTAAAAGTGAAAATAAAGATAAACAAACTGACCATGCTTTAAATTTCTTTTCCTCAGTATTATTATTTTTT
>NC_091557.1:47823928-47833928 GCF_042767895.1 Penaeus vannamei
TGCGAGCCGGCGGAGAGAGGGTCAGAAGGCCGACTGGTTGTTTGAGCGCGCGCGGGACCGAAACACATTGCGCGAAAAAGAGCTCAAGTCTGAATGGCAGTTTGATAGAGCCCGCGGCCGGAGGGAGGTCCGAGGCGAGGCCCGCGCGGAGGAGGCGGCCCGGGCCAGAGGGCGCGGCAGTGGGGGGCGGGAGCGCTATGAGAAGCACTTCAACTATAGGCGGTACGTTAGGTTCGATGACGATGACGACGACGACGACGATGAGGAGAGATACCAGTACCACTTCCATGAGGCGAGACGGGGGAGGGAGCGGGGCGGGCAGCGCGAGCACTACCGCCGGGGCAAGGGGCAGCGGGAGTGGATAATTCCTAACTTCCACGCCGCCGGGAAGCACTACTGAGCATGCTCGTCACCCTCATAGAGTCGTAGTGTCCCCTTCGTGTGGATTAGTCCGGAAATTATAGTAATAAGGATATTGGTAAATGAAAAAGGAAAATGTTAGAGGTAGTGGGAGTTCTTTCTTCTAATGGGTTCCTCTGAGGCTAGGCCTTTGTAGCATTAGTCGAGCCCGACTCTTGCCCCTTCACTCATATCCGTCTTTTTCACCTTCCGTTTTCTCTTTTTTTCCTTTGGAAACCTTGTTGCTTCGTAGTATTCAAGGGAAATAGTTATGTCAGTATTGTTTTAAGATTTTTTTCGTCTGGTTACACGGATTGATTTACTGATTTTGATTAATGAGGTTAAGTTCAGCCTTTGACGGACTCCCTACGTCCGCACTTCCTTTTAAAGTCTTTGTCTGTAGTGCAGCCATTGTAGATATATACTCAATCCTTGTAAAGTTTTTCTATCATTTATTGTTTTCTCAAGTTTGGAGTCGTAAAATGAAGCCTACGTCTTTTGAATGAAGAATAAAACTGTTTTGTACTTTTGTTTTTGCCATCTAAAACCGTTAAGGCAGATGCTATTTCTATTTTTGAAAAGTTCATTTCGAGGTAGGTTTTTCATTGACTCAGATTTTAAGGCTCCTGAAATTCCGTGGGTGGAAGCTGCATTTTGGTAGATTTTATGCAAATACCAGTGACCTGACATTTTTCCTTCAGCTCTTCACATTTTTTTCTCCTAAAGTCTTAATCACGATATCCTGATCACCTTTTTGTGTCCTGTTTACAATGTTCCTTTTTTTCTTTCTCTTCTCTAAACTTCCTTATTTCCATTCCAGATGACTAAGCCTCGATGCTCTTTCATTGTTAGTTGTACACTATTGGAAGGAACAAAATTCCCGAGAAGAAAGGTGCGTTACACTTGACAGTGTGTAGATAACCCCGTCTGATCTGGGCTCTTAGACAAAAAATAAAAACATTTCGTTATCATGCGTATTAACAATAATAGTAATGAAGATCCTTGAGGAATTTGAAATTTGTATATTAACCTCTAGAAGGATTGTTTTAGTATTGCTCTCCAGAGCTAGTTTATAGACCGGAAGGGTTTCCAAGTGCAAAAGCCAAGGCTAGTATTTTGGCCCATAGTTCACAGTATGTAGTGGGTAGAGTAGTAGCCAGTCTGAGCTGAGTGTATTTTTTCAAGACAATTTTACAATGGAGTTTATTCTTTACAGCATGAGACTAGACAGGAAGTTAGCTCAGAATAGTGCTAAATGCCTTCACTGCGCATCAACTGGTAAACCTGCCTGTATATTTCAGCCACTGCACAAAGTAGCACTGCAGCAGATGTCCTCGCATATATAGTTTCTTTGTATCTTTTCCGATCTAGCTTTTTAAAATCGTCACTTGGATTGTCGAAATAAATATTATTTTTTGTTTAATAACTGACCGAGCTCCGGAGCGGCTCGCGAGTGTAATCTAACCCGCATGGTTTTCTTTCCTTCCTTGTTTCCTCTCGCGTCATGCGACTCAGAAACGTCTGTCCTTTCTTCTCCTCGAGAGGCTCTCTCGTCAGCCTTGCAGCTCACCGGGTTTGATCTTTATAGAAGTGTTGTGTCCTAAACCTTGATGGTTCTTTCAAGGTACAGTGAACGCCATGTTAAATTACAGGATAAAATTATGCTTTAATGTCATATGTGATAGCCATTTGTATATATTAAGAAGAAAAAAAAACGAGGTTTGTAAAAGACTTCATTTAAAAGCGGTTGATGGTGTCCTTTTTGAGTTATGTAAGAAAAATATAGATATATATATTTAAAGATTTTTTTTTAAGCTTGGACTTCCCAGTCACCAAAATATAGTCTATCATTAGTCTATCATTGGAAATTTATGTCTTTGATTCATTGTATGTAATTCATATGATAAATACAATTGATGATGTTATAATTGTTTGACTACCAGATGCCTTACTTTTTATCTTTTAATATCACTTTAAATATCACTTGTTTCCCATTTATCTCGTGTGCTAGTCTTGTCATCCGTGAAACTTATATTATTGGATATGTCAATAAACCCTACCAATACACGTTTTATTTATTGCTTTCCCATAGTCTTTAGCTTTATGTTTTAGCCTTGAAATATCAGAAATTAGTTTTGTAGTAAATTTATGAAACTGACTTACTACATTTTATGTGGTATTGACCATCATGTGGGAGGATTATTTATCTAAATGTAACCTCCTTTGTTCTACAATATTAATTCTATGAACGCTAGACTTATGGCTACGGGGCAGCTACTCTCGTCCAGGTGAGCGGGCTTGATTGGTAGGTATTCCTGTTCACCTTAATTGCAACTATTAAATGTTTTTAACTTCCTTTTTTTCTTCGTTTCGTTTTCCAGTATTCTTTAAACATTGCTATAACTGATCCACTGTCAAAGAGAATGCAGTGAATAAAATCCTTTCCATAACATATTGCACAGCTTGATAGAGTGAAAAACGGCATAACTAAAAACGTTATTGCGTTTATGACTTCACAAATATGACAAAATTAACAATTAAGGCAAAATATGTTAGATGTCAAAAGTTGTAGAGCACTTTTGATTGGTATGGTAGTGAAAAGAGTAAAGAGGGAAGAGCAAACGGAGAACGAAGGCAGTTTAGACTGATAAAGCCAGTCTTTCTTCCTTTCAACACGGCTCCCACACTAGGAAGCGGACAGAAGGGGGTGAAGAGAAGGAAAAAGAAAGAAAAAGCCTTGTGTAATTAGTTGATGCGAGGGCTGAGGTCCAAGGCTAGGGTGATGCACCCTCAGAGCATGAACATGTTCAATTCATGTATACATTCGAACTTGTTTCAGGGAATCATTTTGAGATTTCGCACTTGTTTAATTCAGGGAAGGCGGCAGAACGCACTCAGTCAGTGCAAAGTGAGCGGATTTACTTTGGGTTGGCAACTAGCTGTTATTTATCGCTGCACTCCAATGTGAATCTGAAGACCTAAATCAGGGTGGTAGCGCAGCTGATATCTGATAAAAGAAAACTCACACTTCAAATATTTTTATTTTTTGAATATACAGTGCAAAGGCAGCTGTAGCTTGGTAATCTTGATCTCACAGGATAAAAGGATTATATCCCCTTTTTTGATAGTTAACCACTCAGGTTACACACAGCTCGCCTTGAAACGCTGGATCACTGATGGTGAAGAGGAAGAACTAGGGCCAGGTAGATATCCGCCTTTTGCCTCATTCTCTCCAGTGTTGCTGCCAAACCCGCTCTGTTGCTTACCCTCACTCCCTGGTACCCATGACGCCCCCACCCCATTCCATGCCTGTTGTTGCCAGGGGGGGCTTAGGATGCAGAGACTGGAAGCACGGTGCAGTGGTCAGCCCTGTCTTGCACCTCAGACTTCGATTCATCTAATATTGCACAGTCTTCTCTTCACCTTTCTGTATCCTCTTCTACTAGCACTTCATAAAGTGTAAGAGTTACGTTGAAAACATGGAAGGCCGACTTTTGATTAGACAAATGCGGCCTGGGGGAGCCACGGGCATGGTATTTCCGTTTAGTTGTCTAGCCCTTGCCCGTAAAGGATGGATTCTCCAGCCTTACCATGGCCAGTAATGATGATTTAGTACCTTCATTAGGAGCATTGAGAATTGCTACTTTATCAACTGACTCCTCAGTGCTCACAGTCGACTCAGTCCATTCCAGGTCATCACACAACTTCCGTTTATAACTACTCTTCAGCATTATTGCCCACCTCTCCACAGCAATACCTCACTCAACACCACTCTTGACTTTATTGTTCTTCAGATGCACAAGTATCACTGAATGGCCATAAATCTCATCACATAGCCAAACCTGCCAGCGAGTGCTTGGTTAAAATTAAAAATGTATGAATACCAGCAACTAGGAAAATGTGTCACTCAAAAAAAATAATATAAGGGTACTATAGTCTAAACCAGTGTTGTCCAAACTGGGGTACGTGAACAAACAATCAATCAACGAGGATCTATACATATCAGATGCCACCAGCAATGGGGCTTCTGAAGCTGATGACCCTGGTAAAAGAAGCAATCCCGTGCTCCTTAATAGCCAACCCGCCGCACTGTGGAGATGGCGTTGAATCTCTTGCTGTTGAGATTCATCTGCCTGGGGGTCCTCTGAAAATATACAATGTACATAGCAAACCACTGTGTGAAAGCTTAGATTTAAACCAGGTAAGTGCTACTGCAGCACAAGACCGAGTGATCATGGGGAAGACTTCAATGCACACCTATCCATTCTGAGTTCCCGCAAAAGGCCGAACGCAGCAGGCATTCATATAGCAGAGGTGCTTGACACATTCCCAGAGATCGCTCTTCTCAACACCCAAGAACCAACGCATGTGAAGGGAGGGGTCCTGGACCTTACCTTTGCCACTGCAACAATGGTGGAGGGAATTCGGTGGTGTGTCGATGATACGGTTACAAGTGATCACTATGGCATAGTCACCAGCCTCATGGATGCCGGTCCAGCCCAAAGACCACATCACATTCCAAAATGGAAAACTGACAAGGCCAACTGGTTAGCCTTCCAGAAAGGCTTGGCCAGCAGTCTGAGAGACAATGAACCCCACAATAGTGAAAATGTGGACGTGCTAGAGGCAAGGCTAATCCAGGCCATAAATCAGGCCGCATCACAAACCATTCCCAAAACTCGCCCATGGTCCAGAACTCACAGAGATGCTTGGTACTATAATGACGAGATCAAAGAGGTCAACCACAGAGTCAACATGTGCAGAAAAAAATTCCGACGGCAAAGAACTCCCGACAATCTTGCCCTCCTGGGGGAAGCTGTTGCGGATGCCAAGGAAACTGCCAACAGAGTAAGGCAGGAAAAGCGGTTAGAATGGTGCCAGACTTTTGGACACCAGACCACCCTTATAGAGTTGTGGAAACGGGTCACGCAAGCGACAAGCCGCCAAGCCCAGAAATGCACGCATCATGACCCACAGTCAGAGGCTCATAGACTGGTGCTTGAGTTCTCAGCCAGAACCAGCAGCAACAACCTGCCTCCAATGCTAAGGGATAAATAGCAAAACCTAAATCCGGGCAGGCTTGCTCTCATCAGAGACAAGGCACTTCAACCCGATGACACGGATGCCTTGTTCTCTCTCAGGGAACTAAGAAATTCATACAAAACCAGCTCTGGATCAGCACCGGGATTTGATGGGATCTTCCACCCTATCATATCGCATTTAGGTCTGGCAGGAAAGCTTACATTCCTGCAGCTCATCAACAAGTCCTGGCAGACCGCCACAGTGCCCCAGAGCCGGAAACAAGCCACAATAGTTCCCATCCCCAAACCAAAGGAGCCTGGCAAGTACCGTCCCATCTATCTTCTCAGCTGCCAGGGAAAAACGGCTATGGTACTCAACAGGCTAGATGGAAAACGGGACCCCCTCATGAACACCTGCACGGGTTCACAAGGGGTAATAGCAATGCACACAGCATTTCCACACTCCTAAGCACAATATGCACCTCACCCGCTGTGGTTGTCTTCCAAGACTTGGAGAAAGTTTCTTAACTGACAAGCACACTTGCCATTCAGGAGACCCTAATCCACAAAGGAGTCAAAGGCAGATTCTTGTCCTGGATAGCTATTTTAAAAATAGATCAGCAAATGTCAGATTTCAAGGCCACCTCTCACAGCACATGCCGCTTGAGAATGGAACACCTCAGGGTGGAGTTTTCAGTCCTGCCCTTTTCAACACCCTTATGTCCAACAAACTCAACATTCACCTGCCAGAGGGATCAAGATCATCTCATATGCTGATGACCTGGCAATCATAGCCTCTGGCAAACACTGCCTAACTAGAGCTCATCGTTGTCTGAATCTTGTGTCTGAAGAGTGTTGTAGGACGGGTCTAAAAATATCGGCAGCAAAATCAAAAGCTATGGCTCTGAGAACTAATGTCAGAAACAAAAAACTCACTGTTCAGGGTATGGATCTGGGATGGATGAAGGACTACCTATAACTTGGTGTATGGATAGGACACACACTCACTTTCAAAAAAGGAGATCCAATACCTGCTCGACCGAACCAAGGAAAGACTGTCAGTCATGAAAGTCAAGGCAGGGAGATACATAGGAGCAGGACACAAAGTACTAAGATCATTCTATGTACATGCTGTCCGTCCTATTATTGACTACACTTCTGTCGCCCTCATTGTTTCCAGCACAACAATAAAAGAAAAACTGGAAACAATACAAAATGAAGCTGCCAGGATTATTCTGGGAGCTCCCAGATGGACAAAGGTCATCAACCTCCTCATGGAGGCTGATTTACCGTCCCTGGACATCCGAATTGATCTAATGGCAGCACAGTTCCTTTCCAAGGTCTTGCAGGCACCCAGAAACTCATACTTAAGTCAAAGAGTACTTAGACGCCGACAACAAGACTATCAGTTGTTTGCGGACAACTCTTGGCTCACACACACAGCCAGAGTATTGATACGCTTTCAGCTAAAAGAATCACTGCTTGCTAAGGGCATGGACTCCACTCACCCTGAATACAAAGAACCCCCGCCGTGGGCAAACGAAATGATCGAATTCTCAATCGTAAACCTTACAATGAGAAAAGATCAATATTCCATGCCTAGCCTAAAGGCACAAACACAAAGGATCATTGCACAAATAACTCCACCGGGTAGCATAACCTACTACACGGACAGATCGGTTGCGATCATGGAAGTCCTGACACACTCGTCCCTAAGGGCAGGACACGTCAAAAACCAAAGCTGCAGTGTGTGCAGTCCTCCGGGGAGCACATAGAGAAAATATCACAAATTCGCTCGCTGCCAAGTGGTGCTTAGATGCTACAGGCTGAGCCAGTGGCCCTTCCTCGAAATAGAAAAAGAGGTACCGGTCATACTACACAGATGAAGACTAGGTTACTCATGCGCTTGGCAAATTATTGATGACGAGACTGCCTGATTATGCAAAAATTGCGGCGTCTACCGCCACCCTGTTACATTACTTGCAGAATTGTGAACACACAATTTCTAAGACAGGGACCACCCACCACAGTCGCCGGCCTGGTAAATAGGGTTTTTGCCACATGCTTACTCCGTGGCAGCTGGATCGCTTGCTCGCAATTCAGCCACCACGATAAGCATACAGTTCAAATAAAACACATGAGCTAACTAGAAATGGTTGACACAGGCCGGGGCACTCCAGAGAAAAGGCCCGGGCGAAGCATGACTTCGCAAATCTAACTGAACTGAAGAATCCAGAAAGTTTGATTTCCGCGACCGTGCTGCATCGTCCTGGCGCTCCTCGCAAGGTTCAGGAGTGACCGAGGTCGAGCTCCGAGCTGCACCTCCACACTGGAAAAGGTGGTGCCTAGAACTTTTGTACCTCTCCAGAGTTACTGTCTGCAGCGAGCGTAGACTTGCAGAGCTCGCACCTTCCTTGTGAGGATCGTTCAAGCCAGTTTCAAATCTTCCAGCCAGGCACCGGATGTTATCTATTTATTATATCCCAATTTGTATTACACAAAATGAAAATCAAACCTAAAACTGCCTACGTCACTCAGCACATGAACAGTATTTACATTTTGGAAGGTTGAGAAATTCTGAGTGAATGCTGTGTATTGGGAACTTTTTCTTTTGTCTGAATTATGTGTTACCCAAGTTTATGGAAATGCAATCTAGAAATAGACAGATAAATAAAAAACATAATGATGGCATTTTATCTGTGCCATTAACCATAAGAGATTTCAACCATACAAGCTTTTGCTCACTGAACTACACACTGTTCCGGAAGTTCGCAGTGTCTACTTCTCGCCCTCTTTTGGTTTGCATTGCAGACGAAAATTCCACAGATCGGCAACGTTGGGCGCCAGTAGGGCTGGAATTCAACGGAAATTTGCCTGCTGAACGGAAATAGACGACCGACGGATGGTGACGTCACTACGGAATTTTCTTCCGAAAGCCGTATTTTTGTTATTTTGTATGACTGCAGATGGTCTGATGTAAAAGAAATATTGAGATATTTTCCCAAGTTCAAATAAGTTAAACATAAAAATTGTTGAAATTATCCTGGTATGAACTGATATGATGTGGCAGACCGAGCGCCATCGCGGTGGAAAGTTCATTCGAGGTCACGTCAGCGGGTCTTCCAGCTGGGCATCTCCAAAGGCAGAGGCAGTCCCATAGAATGACTTTAAATCTTCAGCCCTACAACACACTCTCAGTGAATTAAATAAATCAAGTTTACAGGTTCAGTGTCGCATTTTCTTAAGTTACACATCTAAGACATTTTCTACAGAGATGCAGGTACATTTTATGTTGCTGAATGTTACAATATTGGCTTGGTAATCGATTTAATGTATACTGTTTTGTGCAGTGGAATAACCAAGAAAGTAACACAGGGAATCTTACCATCACCAGAACGGTCCTATGCACTGTAACAGTAATCTAATATTCGTGGTATGGTCCATTTTATCATCTATATTCGTTTTCTTTATCATCTGATGTTTAAAGGACGGCTGAAGTACTGCCACAGAAAAGCGGTCAGCCCTTCAGGGCGCTTCGCGAAAGGAAGGAGTAACCCACTTAGAAAGGTTCCGATCACTACACCAAGCAAACGGCCCTGACGGTGGTTCCGAACGGCCAAACGAGCGTGTGGACGACTTTCTAGGTCGTTCATTAGACTTCGTGTTGCTGCAACAATAGGCAAGCGCAATGGAGTGATGGTGCTCCTACCCTGTGCAAATGATATAACTGATAAAGTACAGGTACAAACCGAGAGTTAAATTCAAGCGACAATGTGTGTGTTTGTGTGCTCATGCGTGTTTGAGTTTGCTTGTGTGTGTGTAAACGAATAGAGTCTTTTAGATATATAGGCATGTTAGAAATATATAAATGTCTGTATGTAGATGAATATATATATATACACAATTTAACACAGGCCAAAAACTCTATAGCATACAAGAATGCTGCCAAACGTTTAACATCAAGTACCCGCGGCGGACCCAACGCTGGATTTTATTTCTTATTCATGTACCATGGTTGTGATTATTGTTATCATTGCCCCTATTGTTTTTTATCATTACTGATGGCCATTTATTCTGTAATTACTGTTTCTGACAAGATTTTGGAGGGTCTTCCTCCTTGATCCTGACATGAATTCCATTTAGCAAAAGGCCAACAGTAGGACAGGAGTTACGATATTGTAAAATATATGAAACTATAATTAAACTGCAAATAAGTGTGATCATAACAATGGAGATGAAGATAATCATAATCATAATGATAAGAACAATAATAAGAAGAAAAAATATAATCATGGTAAATAATGGTAATACCTGATGATGATAACAACGGTAAAAATGTTGATAATTATAATGATGATTATGATAAAAATTCTAATAATGATAATATTGATAATTTTAATATCAATAATAATGACAGTAATCATAACAACAATGATAAAAATAACAATAATGATGATAGTGATGATGATAATAACAATAATGATAATGAAAATAATAGTAATAATGATATTAGCAACAAAAACGATGATGAAAATCATGATGACAATCCGGATTGTAATTATAACGATAATGACATTAAC
>NC_091557.1:47841428-47843928 GCF_042767895.1 Penaeus vannamei
CTTTGTCTACGTAGTCTTGCTTGTAAGATCCAGATCTTACCCGAACGAGACAAGTCTTCGTCTAGAAGTGTTTGAAGAGATCTTGTTGATGCTATCAACGTTATTGTTGGACATCATAGCCAGGTTCGTACCCAGCAAAACTGAAAATCTCGTTCACATGATCAATCATGTTCTAATGAACGATGTCACCAGGCGTATAGGGGTAAACATACTGCCTACAATCTCTGATCTGCTAATATCTTTATAAAGAGGCTTCTATGCCTTCTTACTTACAGCTGCCTTCGCTGGCTAGTTTAGTGCGAAAAAGGCAGCAGCTCTGCATGCCTCTCCTGCCAGTTCATAGCCTCTCCGTCATCGAGATTTCTGCAGTGCCTCGTCGTGGCCGCCCATGGGAAACTGGGAACCCTGTTGTCCCAGACTAAACTGTGGGATATTTCGGAGCAGCAGGAGGCTCCAGAGGTATGGATTCATTGCTCACCAGCGTGTTGATGCGCCCTGGCTCTGAACCAACTTGGCCTTAGCCCCTTGGGGTAAATGGGAGGCTCAGGCGAGGTGGGCCTTGCCAGCTCTGCCAGTCGACAGTGTTAAATATAATTGGAAATGCTGGCAAGAGGGGAACCGCCCCTCTCACCCATCAAGTGAGGCAGGCTGTGGGTCCTATGGGGAGGGCGCCTGCTTTGGCTCAGGATGGGAACGTGATTTGCTCATCCTGCCTTCGCTCTGGCAGCCGCCACCCCAGTGTGAGGTGGCGTCTGCCAGTAGCAAGTGCCCGGAGTTAAACCTCAAGCAGGCTGTTTGGGTGGGAGCTTGGTACATCTGGTCTTTACAGCAGGATGAGAGATTATCTTTGCTATCGAGGGAGGTGAGGAGACTTGGCAGGGGCACGATCAGTATGGGTGGCTACACCTATTATTATTCTCCGAGATTTGCCAGATCCCATAGAATGAGGATTTCTGGCTCCTGGTATTGTGGCCAAGGAGATCAACCACTTCCTAGTTAGCACTCACTGGAGGATCCTTGAGAACTGTAGGGTTTACAGGAGTGCCAAGTTTTGTGGCCCTGACCATAGATTGGTTGTAGCGACCATGTGAGTTCACTTTAAATCCCCTTCCGTCTCTCCAGTGGCGACTCTATGGTCTTTCACCTGGATAGATTGGGGGATGAGGAGTGTTCGCGTAGGTTCACTACAGCAATCTCTGATCAGCTGACAGTGTTTGAAAATCTGACAGACCTGGTAGCCCTATGGGATTCCTTTTGGGGTGAAACACTCGATACAGCCCAAGAGTCCATTGGTGAATGCCCAGGGACAAGGCAGAATTTCATCTCACTGGAGACCTTGGAGCCATGCATGTTGCATGGCTCGTCTGAACAGCAATAGGGATTTGCGCTGTTCCTTGGTGTGCAGGGCTCAGACTCTGCTGAGAAGGGATAAGCAACAGTTCATCAGGAATCTTGTCAAGGAGGTAGAAAGCCATTTCCTAGTAAATGATCGCCTTGCCTACCAAGCCCTGAAAAAGCTGATCTCCAATCCCTCATGGATGTCTGCAGTCTGCTCAGTGGATGGAGGGATTATCTCAGATCATGTTGGGGTTTGTTGGGCTGAGTATTTTAAGCAATTGTATCTGGTAGAATCCCCAGCAGTTAGTCTAGATGCAAGACATGTCACAATCCTTGTGCCAGACCTACCGTCAGTGAAGATCCCCCTACCCTGAATGAGGTGAGGGAGGCGATCTCTAAGCTGAAGGGTGGGAAAGCTGCAGGCATATGCAATATCCCTGCTGACCTGCTAAAGGCTGGTGGTGAACCTATGGCACGGGGCTTGCATGCTGTCCTGGCTGGCATCTGGCAGTCCAGTTCCATACCCCCTGACCTGTTGAAGGGAGAGGTCATCCCTCTCTGGAATCGGAAAGGGGATTGTTGGGACTAGCAACTACCGTGGCATCACATTGTTCAGTATGCCAAGCAAGGTTTTCACCCCCATTCTTCTGAAACGGATCTGTAACCACCTGCTATGGCACCAAAGACTGGAGCAATCTGGATTCACTCCTAGCAAGTCCAAAATCGACTGTATCCTAGCGCTTCGAGTCCTTGTAGAAAGTCGTCGTGGGTTCGGTCGTGGGCTGCTTGCAGCCTACATCAACCTCAAGAAGGCATTTGATTTGGTGCATCGCGAATTGTTAGGGGAGATCCTGAGACAAGGAAATTCGGACACAGATTATTGGATTAATAGTGCTGTAAAGTGTAGTGGGGGCCTTTTGAGCTTCTTCCCTGTTAACTCAAGAGTGAGGCAAGGCTGCGTCCTTGCACCAACACTTTTCAACACTTGTATGGACTGGATAATGAGCAGAGCTACTTTCCATAGTGTGGAGCAACACTGGACAATATCAAGGTCACGGACATTGACTTTGCTGAGGATGTTGCATTTGTCTCTGGAATATCTGGCAGTGGCTCTTATTGCATTTAGCAATGAGGCGAAGCCCCTGGGCTTGCAGGTCTTCTG
>NC_091557.1:47853928-47863928 GCF_042767895.1 Penaeus vannamei
TTTTTTAATTTTATCATTATCATTGATGTAGTTGTTGCTATTATCTTTATCACATTATCATAATTTATATTGCTGTTGTTGTTATTCAGATTTACCTTGTTATAATTATCATTATTATCGTTATTATTGGTATTATTATCATTGTTATTGTTATTATTATTATTATCATTATTATTATCATTATTGTTATTATCATCATTATTATTGTTGTTGTTATTATTATTATTATTATTATTATTATTATTATTATTATTATTATTATTATTATTATTATTATTATTATTATTATTATTATTATTATTATTATCATCATCATCATTATCAATATAATAATAATTATTATTATCATTATTATCATTATCATCATCATTATTGTCATTGTTGTTGTCATTATTATTATCATTTTTATTATTATCATCATTATTATTGTTGTTATTATTATTATTATTATTATTATTATTATTATTATTATTATTATTATTATTATTATTATTATTATTATTATTATTATTATTATTATTATCATTATCACTATCACTATTATCATTATTATTATTATTGTTATTATTATTATTATTATCGCCATTATTATCGCAGCAGCAGCACCAAGGCAGCTTTGGTAGATATGAATCTCGGGATTTCTTAGTGGCGGTGTTGCTGTTCTTTTTGTTGTCCTTTTTCTCGCTATCATGCTTATTATCATTATTATTATTGTCATTATTTTTGTTATTAATATTATTATTATTATTATTATTAGCATTATTATTTCAGTACCATTATTATTATTATCATTATTATTATCATCATTCTTGGTATTGTCTTTTTCATTATTCCTGTCACTATTCTATTATCATTCTTGTTATTATTAACATTGTTATCATCATTATTATTATCATTGATATTATTATTATCATTGTTATTATCATTACCATTGTCATTATCATGATTATTAGTTATTATTTTCATTATTATTATTACCAATACACGTTCCCTATTATCAATATTATTATTATTGTTATTGGTGTTATTATCTTTATCATCATCATGATTTTGTATCACTTTCGGTAGATTCATAATCATCATTATTATTATTTCTTTTTGGGTTGTTGTTGTTGCTATCATTATCATTATGTTTTTTATTATCATGTATTGTTGCTATTATCATTGCTATTATTATTCATATTATCCGTATTATTATTCCTATTGTTGTTATCATTATTATTGTTAATAATAATAATAATAATGATGATAATAATAATAATAATATTAATAATAATGATAATAATATTTTTTGTTATTATAATTATCATCATTATTATTATTATTCCTTCTATCAGCATTATTACTTCTATTATTGTTATTATCATTGTTGTTGTTATTGTTATTATTATTGTTATTATCATTATTATTATTTTTTTATATTATTATCATTATATCATTATTATTATTATTAACATTGTTGTTATTATCATTATTGTTATCTTTTTATTATCATTATAATTATTATCATTATTATTTTTTTATTATTATCATTATTATTATTATTATCATTATTATTATTATTATTATAATTATTATTATCATTATTATTATTTTTTATATTATTATCATTATATCATTATTATTATTATTAACATTGTTGTTATTATCATTATTGTTATCTTTTTTATTATCATTATAATTATTATCATTATTGTTATCTTTTTTATTATCATTATAATTATTATCATTATTATTTTTTTATTATTATCATTATTATTATTATTATCATTATTATTATTATTATTATTATTATTATTATTATTATTATTATTATCATTATTATTATTATTATTATTATTATTATTATTATTATTATTATTATTATTATTATTATTATTATTATTATTATCATTATTATCATTATTATCATTATCATTATTATTATTATTATTATCATTATTATTATCATTATCATTATCATTATTTTTGTTACTGTTATAATCATCACCATGATAATTATTGTCATAATTATCGTATATTGTTACCATCATAAGTATTATCATCATTATTGTTCATGTCATTATTATCATCATTCATAAAGATTAATGATAATAATAATGATTGCAATAATAATAATGGTAATAGCAATGCTAACAATATAAATAATAATGATGATAAGAATGATTATTATTATTATTATTATTATTATCATTATCATTATATCAGTAATAATAATCATATTAATAATAATCATGATTATTGATATTGTCAATACTTTTTTTTATTGTTGTTACTATCATTTTTATTATCATTATCATTACTTTTATTATCATTATTATTATTATTATCATTATTATTAATTATTATCATGTAATTGATACTATCATTAGCATAATCATTAATATTACTTTTGTTGTTATCATTATTTTGCTATTGTCATCATAATCAGTATCATTATTTATTCTACTACAGTTATTGTTTTTGTTGCTATGAATACAGTGATGATGATAATGATACAAGCTATGATTTTTGTTATCATTATCATTATTATTATTATTTGCTTTAACATCATTACCACTACTGTTATCATTATTATTACTATTATCATTATCATTATCAGTATCATTTTCATCATTGTCATTACTAATAATTTCTTTATTATTATCTTGATCTTTATCTTTACCAACATTATTATCATTGTTGTCCTTATTATGAATTCATTATTATCGTTATCATTATCATTATTGTTGTTGTCCTCATTACTAATATTATTATTGTTGCTGTCATTATTATTATTATTATTATTATTATTATTATCATTATTATTATTATTATTGTTATTATTATTATTATCATCATCATTGTTATTATCATTGTCATTATTATTATCATCATCATCATAATAATAATAATAATAATAATAATAATAATAATAATAATAATAATAATAATAATGATAATAATAATAATAATAATAATAATAATAATAATAATAATAATTATTATTATTATTATTATTATTATTACTATTATTATTACTATTATCATCATCATCATTATCATCATCATCATTTTCATTATTATCATTATCATCATCATTTATATTATCCTTGGTATCCTTGTCGTTATCATCGTCAATATCACTATGATTATCAGTATTACCAATATCATGACAATTATTGTTGTTGCTGTTATCGCTGCTGCCATAAGGAGCGCAGTTCAATTACCATTATCACCATTAACATTGTGTTTGTTATGGAAACGTTTGACTTCTGTAAGATCACGCCTGGGCTGTCGTTTCTACCATTGCTACCATAGATCGCTTTTTTTCTATCATCATAACTATTGCTATGATGAATATTACCGGAACTATTATTGTCCGCATCGTTATCGCGCAAGAATATTTATTGTGACTATTATTTTTATGATTATAGTAATTTTTTACATTACGACAATTATTTTCATTTCCATTTCAGTATTAATCTATTATTCTTCGTGGCACTGATATCATGAATACAATTTTGGTAATAGTACTGACAATCTTCATTGACAGAGCTTATTATTGTTGTCTTCGTTGTTATTAGAATCGCCAACGTTATTTCGCAGTCGCCATTATCATAATTTCTCCGTATCATTAACATGATTATCTTTATCGATGATTGATTACGATTTCATTTCTAATCGTATTTCACCATAACCATTATTACTGCTATGGATACTATTATGATTGCGTTTTCGAAAATAATAGTTTGCTGTAAGTTAGTGACACACATTAAAAAAGGAAAAAAGTTGAAATTCAGCGCTCTTTAGTCGGTTCCATTTTCTTTGAATCCAACTGTTGCTCCGAATCATTTATCGCCCGTCTAAAGTTTTGGATGAAACTTTTGAAAATTTCTCCATATTATTGCTAATTTTTCGAGGCTCTTAGAAGAGGTATCTGTATGAACAAAGTTAAATGAAATGTTTAAACATTTTTACCCTCGAAATCTAACGTTGCCTACAACTTCTTTCTAAACGATGTCAACGAAAACCTTAAAACCTCCCAAACTCTCTCCACATAGCACCAAACCGCAAAGAATTCCTCCAGAATAACCTTCAGCTTACTATATCCTGCTTCCCATTAACCAAATCTCCTCAATCGACCGCCATCCTTGCAAAAAACGAGTCCATGTGTCTTCGGAGGAAGCAGCGTTGTTGGAACCTCCGAGGCTTTTAGGGGTTGGCAGACGTTTTCAATGGCAGTGTGAACATGGCGGGGCTCGGGAGTGGGAGTTTTGGACTCTGTGCTAATGTAAACCAAAATAAATCCTACGTGCACTTGAAGTTGACTGATTCGGCTTTCAGAGCTTTTGAGGATTACACAAAGATTAAGGTAAGGTAATCGACAAGGAAGGAGAGATGTGAGAGGGAGAAAAAGGGGAGAATCTGGAAGGGAGACAGAGAGGGAGAGAGGACTCGTCTCAGCGGAGAAGTGAATGGGATTCTTTTCAAAGTCTTGCAAGGAGGAACGGGTTTTCTCCTTCATGTCTCCCTCGGCTGAAAGGACGAAGGGTGGAGCAGGGAGGGCGAAAAGGGAGGAAATGAGGAGGAGGAAGAGGATTTCCCCCCTAGAGGTGGAACATACCGGCGTGAACAGCTGATGTCTGTACATGCAACAGCTGTTCTTCGTATGGAAAATGTAGGCCACTTATTTTTTTTCTCTTTCCCTTTAACATCATCCGCTTCGCTGTGTGTGGCGAAGAGATGGAGGCGAGGGAATAGGTAAAAGACAAGAAGAATGAAAAGAAAGGGAGGAACGTGATGGAATTTCCATGTCGTTCTCCGTTGGTGTTATCCTCTGTTTTTCTCTCTCGCGTCTTATTTTTAAGCCGTGTGAGTCATCTTGCTTTATCTTCTCTTTTCTTCGTTTTTTCTCCTTTTTTAAGACAAGAACGAATTTATTTTGGGCTGCGAAGGAGTCCACATGTCTCTCGGAATGATTACATGTCTGGTGTAAAAACTTTCTCTTTGGATTATTTTGTTATTTGGACCTTGCTGCTTCAGGAACCTTGGGCCATTACCTTGATTCTGGAAAACTCTGTTGATTATGCCATTTGATTCAGCCCTCTTCGTTTTGATAAAAAATTATAAAGAACAAATGGAAGAAAGAATTGTGAGCAACTTGGCATTGGTTCCACACTTGTGAACACATTAGCAACGGTTCGTGGAACTATGGGTGAAGTGTGGCGTTAAAGGGCCATTCGGAGAACAGACTGTTGTGGTGTTGGGGAGGAATCTTGGTTTTTGGGACAGTGTGACTTGAGCTTTGGGGATTTATGTAGTGGTATGGGATTTGAAATCTGTGGCCATCCGGGATCGTGTGCAAGCATTTTCTATTTCTGGCGGATGTCACGGCAAGTGAATCTGGGGAATGCAATGAGAGGGAGCTAGATCGACCACAGTCTTTGGATGGGAAATAATGGGATGCATAGAGGCCCACACCTCATTGGCAATGTCTATAGTTGACAGGCTCTGGATGTTGAAGTTAAGGTGGTAAAACTGCAGGTAGATGTTAGACTTGGTATTTCAGTTATCTTCTTTGCCTTTTTGCTGTTTGTGATTCTCATTGGCAAGGCAGATGCTGTGTCGGCAGCTATGATTTACAGCTGTAACAGGTAGAAAAAAGTGCAAATTGGAGCTATGGACAGGCAGGGATTATTATATATGTATGTGTGGATGTTAGCGTTCATGTGGGTGCGCATATATTTAGATTGGGAAACTTTGTCCATGTCTCCCATAACGAGTCTTGATTGCTTACTCTTTATTATCACCTTGGTGCTTTCCTTCAGTTGACCCCAGTCACAGACCTTGGTAACAACATTACACTGTTATCAGTCAGCAAAGGCTGGTAGTGATGGCTATCAGTGTTGCAAATTAAAAGGCAATTAAAGAATACAGCTTGTGACAGTCTCATGTTCTGCAAGTCATGCCAGAGGAATGCTTTTGAAGTGGAAGCAGGCACAGTCTTAGATTTCCTTTTCGTGAAGTGACTAGACTGTTTTCATTGTTATTGGTAGGGAGGGATATGCTGTTCTTGGTATAGTTGTGGAGGGAATTTATTTCTGGACAATCTCCCAAAATATGTTCATAGCCAGTCATATTAAATTATCATCAGTTTTAATCCTTGCTCATTAAATGTGATATACCAGTTTACATATATAGATTATATAAGTGACCATATTGTGTATATGTAATAAATGGTTACTTTTGCTTTTATATACATGTATGTGAATGTGCATATATATACATATGTGTATGTATATATGGATATATGTATATAGATATATAAAATTTAATTTAGTGTGTGTGGGGTGAGCACATGTATGTATGTGTGTATGTGTATATAGATAGATAGATAGATAGATATATAAATATATAGATAGAAGAATATGTAGATTTATAGATGCACACACATATACACACGCAATTATGTGTATATATATATATATATATATATATATATATATATATATATATATATATATATATATATATATATATATACATATACATACATATATCATCCTAAAACATGTATACATACATTGTGTTCCAAGTGCTTCTATTTTAAGAATTTCAACAAGGGATGAACAGCAGTGGAAACACTGATATTTCAGCTGTGCTTTAGGCATGTGTCATTGTAAACATGTGAATGTGAAGGTTTATAAATATTACACAGTGGATTAATGTTAACAGTTGTTGGATTTGCAGCTTTCATGAAGTTCCTTTGTAGTTTTGTGACTAACTTTCGTGCAGTGAAAATTGTGATGTATGGCTTGTGTTAGTCGGTGAGTTTGGTGGCTTGCCTAATGATACTGACAGAATAGCATTTTTAGTGTGATATTGTGCCAGTTTTATTGTTTATTGAGACAAAGTAATGGAAGGATTTTCTTAACAGGAAGTTGAATGGCCTTTAATTTTATCATCAGTCATTTTAGGCTGATGTCGTTATGCAGGTTATGAGATTCTCCCTACGGCAAGTTTGCAAATTATTTTACCTGTGAGATATTGAGAACGTGACTGTTCTTTGGAAAATTGTATATTGCTCTAGGTCAGGCATTACACAGCTTGGTTTACTGCCGATGTATGTGTGTTTTTGATATGCATATTTTCCATTATATGTATTCTGCCTTTATTCATTTCTGTTCTAGTTCTGGGCAGATTATCCTAATTATTGGTATTTCATTATTATTTCATGGGATTAATTTTTGTGACTTATTTTATTATTTATTTCTTTATTATTATATATATATTTTTTTGTGTTTGTGTGTGTGTGTATGAAAGTAGTGATAGATAGCTAGACATCAGTATGAAGTGAAGTATATGGAAAGGCATTGACAGAGAGAGGTAGATAATGAAGAAAGTGTGAGACGTGTCATTAGCTATTTGTACCTTTATATCTGATAAAAGAAGTCTTGTTGCGCATTAGACGATTCAAGAAGGGAGATAAGGTTACGAGATATCTCTGTACTGCATTATTTTTTTTGCTTTGTTTTCCTTTTTATAGAGTGAAAGGAGATGGAGTTCTACATTGATTGCAGTTGTCAGAGAACACTCTGGGGAACCTCTTTCATTATGTAGAATTATAGACTTTGTTAGACTTTGTTTTTCTAGACATCTGTGTTTTGAATTACAAATGTATTATGTTTTAGAATGTCAAAATACATCTTTGTTAATTCATAAAGCTTAAAGAATTTTTTGTTAAGTTGTAAGCAAATTTCAAGGCTTATATTTGAATGAATATGCTAGAGTTGCTTGGGTTTTCTTGTTTCTGACACAGCTTGTTAAAGGGAAAACATTGAATGCATCACACTTGGTTGATCATCATATCAGCTGTTTGTGTGTGTGTGTGTGTGTGTGTTCTGTGAAATACATATTAGATTTTTTTTATTCTATCTTGTTTTCTTTATTTTTTTCTTTCTTTTTAAATATTATCTGGTTAGCCAAGCATATTGTTATTTATTTTAGATGCTAAATACTTTTACAAGTTTATACGATTCTTTTTGCTTAAATTATATATGTATATGTATGTGTGTATGTTTGTATATATAAATGATTGTAAAACAAAAGGCAGAAAGTTGTAGTGTGACTAAAGGCATTCTGTGGTGAGAGGCCTAGAGAGGGTTTGAGGGGGGAACAATTGTCTGAGTGGCTTTATCTCTTGGGAAAAAAGAGAGAGGGAGATAGGTGGATGGGGACTTGTATGATGTTGGAGGAAGGGGGAGGAAGATGCGTATAGTGATATGTTGAAACCAAGAAAAGGCAGAGAGAGAGAGAAAAAGAATCAAAGCGAGAGAGTACTTTATAGCAAATCACCTTTCTCACTTTGTGGGCTCGTCTGGTGCCTTCTCAGATGAGGCAGGTGTGAAGAGGTGAAACTTGGGCCTGCATGCGATCAGGGATGGTCTCTCACTCTCCTGACTGCTTTTGTGATGTGGTGGTGATGCTGGTGATGATAATGGTGGTGGTAGTGGTGAAGGTGGGAATAACGATAATGGAGGTCGGAAAGGATAACAGTGGATGGGAGAAACCAGTGATTACAAAGACATGGAACGGTAATGATGGTATTATTGGAAGGAAATAGGACAGTGATCAGTAGTGAGGGAGTAATAATGCCAATAATGGAACTCTGTAGATGGAACAGTTGAACAAGTGAAAATAGTGCAGTAACTAGTGTTGATTAACAATTATGATTGTGACAGCAAGTGTGATAGCCTATGTAAAATGAAGCAAGTCAAACTAACAATGATGGACAAGAAAAAGTAATGATAAACAGCAGAAAAAATAAAATGATAAGATAGCACACAGTGATTAGAAAAATGTTTATAATTGAAACAGCAAAAGATAGTAAGTTTTGTATTGATCATGGCTTTAAGTCACTCACAAGATTTTGCCATCTCTCTGGCCAAAGTTGATATGATGATGATGTGTTAACGACAGTTATGAATTAAGAGAGAATTTATTGGTGCAAACATTTGATAATGATATTGGATGAGAATGGTTTAATTTGATATATTTTGGTAATTGTTGTAATTATGATGAGTGGTTATGGAAGTTAATTACAATAGAATGTAATAATGATAGTGAAGTGCTGGTTGTGTAGTGTAGAAGAAAATGATAGTATTGATGTTTTTAAGGTGGAATATAACTTACTGAATGTGATGATAGTGGTAAATTGTATAGGAATTTGATGAATGTGGTGGACAGGTAACTATAAAGGAATTTGCTGATGCTCATGCTGAGGCTCATGAATTGATGGTAAATGTAAATGCTACGGAAGTCAGTTGTGTTAGGTTCCATGTTAACCTGTTGGATATTAGCTTTTTCTGCAGATGTGATTTTGCTGTTTTTTCCATTTTCCGAGATCTATACTTGTTATTTGCTATGGTTATCAAGATGATTATACTTTTTTTGTTTAGTAGACTCCATATTATCTCTCCATGTTGTTAACAGGACATGCAATAACAGTTAAAACAAATAGCATTGTGTCATTTCTCATATTTTCATATTTGATTTTCCGTAATACTTCCAACAACACTGGCAATAGCAGAAATATCTTAAGTTCCTGTATGAAGACATAGCGACCTTGCTGTAGACAACCTCATCCAGGCAGCGTTGATGGCTGGTAAATTTCATCTTTATAGATTGATGGCAATCCCGCAGGAGTTTGTAAATGAACCTGAAGGCCCGCAGTGTCAGTCTTATTCCAAGTTCTTTATGCATTTATGACGTTCCCATCACCTGACACTCGGCAACAATTTCTTGTGAAGAGATATACCCATTAACCCCCCCCCCCCCTTAGCCTCTTTTTCTACTACTTTTCTTCCTCTTTCTCGTTCTCTGACAAGATGACCCAGTCTGCCGCCCTTCGCTGAATTTTTTCGTTACGAGACATGCATGTCACTTGGTTTCAAGGTGTTATTAAATAATGGTTACAATATATTATTTGAAATATGATAGTAAAAGTATTTTTGATTAT
>NC_091557.1:47866428-47868928 GCF_042767895.1 Penaeus vannamei
CTTGTATGTATATCATATGTACATGTATGTTATACATATACATTTGATACACACACACACACACACACACACACACACATACATACATACATACATACATACATACATACATACATACATACATACATACATATACACACATACATACATACATGCATACACACACACATATAAGTATATATATATATATATATATATATATATATATATATATATATACTTATATGTGTGTGTGTGTGTGTGTGTGTGTGTGTGTGTGTGTGTGTGTGTGTGTGTATGTGTAATATGCATATATGTGTGTATTTATGTATACGTATATAAATATATATAATACATATGTATGTATATGTGATATATATGTATGTATATATGTATATGTGATATAGATTTATGTATATGTATATGTAATATATTTGTATTATATGTATATATATATAGATATAGATATAGATATTTAGAGATATATATAAATTTTATAGACATGTACATGAAATATACATATATATATATATATATATATATATATATATATATAAATGTGTCTAAAATATGTGTAAAATGTATATATTTATGATTTGTGTATGTGTGTGTGATATATGTATATATGAACACACACGTGTGTGTGTGTGTATTTGTATGTATGTATACATGCATATATACATGTATGAATATACACATAAATTTGTTTGTTTACTAATATATTTCGCACACTGTATAATATCCCCATCCATTGCTGAGTCCGCCCGTGCCTCAGGAGGGATCCCTTGAGGCGAAGGCAGCGTCTGCTCCCGGCGGCAGGCGCTCCCTCGCGCGTCCTCCGGCTCGACCCGAGCAATGCCCGGCCAGTGTAGTGTTACCGGGGGGTGTAAGGGTAGGGGCAGGGGAGAGGAAAGGGAAATCGGGAATTGCGAAGGAAAGGGGAGATGAGAAAGAAGGGGAGGGAGAGGGGAGGTGGGTGGGAAAATGGCCGTGTTATTTACGATTATTCAGAGACGGAGGTGGTGTGAATTTAGGGGGGGGGGTAGGGGAATGGGGAGGGTGAGGAGAGCTAGGGGTGTAGGGGGAGGGGGCCTGGTGGAGGTAATAGGAGAGGGGACGGGGGGGGGGGGGTAGCAAGAGGACGGGGGGAGGGGCCCAATCAAAGGCATCTATTTTTAGGGGCGCGAGACGAGGCGCATGGGCTGGCCGGCTAAATTTAATGTGAAATGACTCGGGAGTCTGCTGGTACCGCGTGTTGATTCCCGGTGGAGGGCGAGGGGGCTGGGGGGGACGGTGGGCTTTAAGAGAGGAGGGGGGGGGTTGAAAGGGTAGTGTGAAATTAGGAGATCATGGTGGAGGAAGAGAATGGAAATGGAAGCAGAGGCGGAGAAAGAAAGGGAAGTGGAGGTGGCTAAGCCAAACGAGGAAGGAGAGGAATGCAGAATTGGTTGTATGTCGGAGGAGACGAGGTCGTTGCTCGGGGATGGTTCATTCCGAACGAGCGTGCATTTGCCGGGTCGCAGTCGCGTAGACCTAAGCGATATTATGCAGGAACATGTTCATACATAGGCCACACGCTTGCAGACTACGAGATGCATCCAGAGGTTGGGGTCTCACGTGAGCCAGGCTTGGAGGCTTGGTAATTAGACAAGTGTGCTCCGAATGATGTGTTTGTGATATATTATCAAGTGCGTAATTATCCACGCGCGTGCAGCCTCAGCCCAGCATATGATAACTCGTGCTTGCAGATTCGGCCACGCTTCCTACCTAGCCCATTATGTTTTCTGGTTTAATTTCTTTTTTTTCTCTCATTATCTTCCCCTTCCTTCTTCCCTCTTCCTCGGGCAAGGGGTGAAAGGTGAAACGAAAAGGCGTCTGCAAGGAGCCCATGACGTCCTTGTGGGTCTGGGCTTGGGCTGTCATGGCAAGGCGCGCGCCGGGATTAGAACGTCTTTGTCAATCCACTTTGACACCCTCCGAGCCTCGGCAAATCGCGCGGCCAAGAAGGATTGGACCAAGGTCTATATAAGTACTTATATAGACCTTGGATTGGACGGCGGGCCCTCTGGCTCCGGGCGAGCGAGCGTCGCCTCCGCCGCTCCCCGAGTCAGGTCAGTGGCTGCCGTCTTCCCGACCGGGGGGGGGGGGGGGTCGAATTGCTTATTACTGGTTAGGACGGTCGAGGGCATGCTATAGCCGTATCAACTGTTACTTCCTGTGGGAGTTTTGTTACTGTTATTGATATGGTTGTACCGATAGTACTAACTCTGTTAACGTTTTTGATATTGTCATTGATTTTTTTTTTTATAATGATGGGTATTATAATAACATTGTTATTATTTATTATAATTCATTTTTATAAAACAAAATATATATTTTTTTATCATTATCTGTTTTTATTGTATTATTACTCTGCTAATAGGTGACATGTGGCGGGCTCTTTGGGGAGGAGGTTTCCTTGCCCCATTTTCCTTTCTCTCCTTCTCCCACATATCTCCCACTGGGCCCCGTGCATCCCGGC
>NC_091557.1:47891428-47896428 GCF_042767895.1 Penaeus vannamei
CTCTCTTCTCTCTCTTCACTCTCTCTCTCTTCTCTCTCTCTCTCTTCTCTCTCTTCTCTCTCTCCCTCTCTCTCTCTCTCTGTCTCTCTCTCTCTCTCTCTCTCTCTCTCTCTCTCTCTCTCTCTCTCTCTCTCTCTCTCTCTCTCTCTCTCTCTCTCTCTCTCTCTCTCTCTCTCTCTCTCTCTCTCTCCCCCTCCCTCTCTCTCTCTCTCTCTCTCTCTCTCTCTCTCTCTCTCTCTCTCTCTCTCTCTCTCCCGCTCTCTCTCTCTCTCTCTCTCTCTCGTTCTCTCGTTCGCTCGTTCTCTCCCCCCCCCATGCATCGCCCTGACGTATTCCCGCTGGCGAAAGAGCAAGCAAACGTTTCCGTGCCGAGACCCCCCCCTCTTGCCACCCGCACTGATCCCCGTTCCTGCTCCATTCCCTTTTCATTCATTCCTCAATCTCTCCCTCCTCTTTCCTCCTCTTTCCTCCTCGGGCCGCGGAGGAGGAGCCTCGGCGAGGCCACAAATCCGTCCTATTTGCCTATTATTACCGCCCCAGATTTCACGAAATTGCCCGTTAAATCGTCACTCCCCCTCCCCCCTCCCCTCCTCCCAGAATTTATACCGCTATGCTGATCGCAGGAGGAAGAGGGGCGGGGGAGGGGGAGGGAGGGGGAGACCGTCACCTTGGTGATCGTGACATAAATAATAATTTTTCTCTTTGGGGTGAATGGTTTTGATGGCGAAGATGGTGATTTGCATAACGCGCGCGCGCTCGCACACACGCACGCACGCACGCACGCACGCACGCACAAACGTTCTCTCTCTCTCTCTCTCTCTCTCTCTCTCTCTCTCTCTCTCTCTCTCTCTCTCTCTCTCTCTCTCTCTCTCTCTCTCTCTCTCTCTCTCTCTCTCTCTCTCTCTGCAACCGATTTTCCTGTAACTTTCTTTGATCCCTCTGTTGTGAAGAGTGGTTGTTGTAGATCACATTTATATCGAATGATTTCTGTGCGACTCTGACAGCGGCGTGACAGCGCCTCGGACCGTGGCACCGCTTATATAACCCTGACATAACGATGGCACTGCTGTGACGCGGACCTGCGCGGCATTTTCGGCGACTGACGTAATCACGTGACTCTGGCTCGTAACGGAGGCTATGTGGCTGTCGCAAGGAAGGGCTGGCTGTCGTGCGCGCGACGTGACGGCGGGCGTGGTGCCGGCGCCGGGTCGCGCGGCCGAGTTGCACCAGCGATGTCACGAGGGGGGTTGATTGGGGTTATCGGCGGGTTGGATTGGCGTCGAGCCGTCTTCAGCGCAGGTGCGGGGGGGGGGGGGGGGGTCACGGGGCCGATGGTCTCAGGCTAGCAGGAGCGACGCGGCGGTCGGGCGCTAGCGACTGGTGGCCGTCGTCCTAACTTCACACTTAACTGTTAGAACAGAGCGACACTTTGTCGTTATTATAGATAATAATTTAGCTTAATCGATGTGGCAATTTGTTGTAAATAATTTACAGTTTAACATTAACGATGTGACAATTATTGGTTAGTGTAACAATTTGTTGTCGGGTGTGACGTTATCTTTATCATCATCATGATCATCATCATTGGCTTCATTATAATTTTCATCTTCATCATGATTATTGTTATTGTTATTATTTTATTTATTTTTGTTATCATTATTATTATTGTCATCATCATCATCATGATTAATATGATTGCTGCTGCTCCTGATTACCTGATCGTTACCCTTGTCTTTTTTCTTCTGCTCCTTCGATGCCTCCATGGCCATTCGCAGTGGCGTTAATTCCCTCTTGTTCCCTTCCGCAGGTGAGTGTCGCGAAGGCCCCGGCGGGGACGAGCTGGTTCCCGAAGCATGTGAGTGAGCCTTGAGTGGAGGGCGAGGTCTCGGGCCGAGGGCGGGGCCCGAGGGCGGCCTGGAGACCGGTGCCTGCGAGAGCTGATTCGTGGCTCGGGAGGGCTGTGGGAGGGCCTGGGGCGCGTCCTGCTGTGGGCGGCGTTCTGCCAGTGGTTGTTTCTTCCTGGTCTGCCTTCCTTGTGGTGCCGGACGATTTTTCTTTATTTTTTCTATAGTTTAGTTTACTTTCTATAGTATATTATTCTGTTTCCATTACTTTATTTTAGCATTTTTTCCATTTCTCTGTTTTTAGAATTAGCATGTGTTTGTATTATATATTTTTTTTTCAATAGTTTTTTTTCGTTCAATAATCTTTACCCGATACTATGTCAATTTGTATATTTTGGATTTTTAAAAATTTCTTTATCATCCTGATGTTTACTCTCTCTTCTTTTATATGCCTGATTTTTCATGTGTTTTCTTTGTTTTCAACCGTTATCCTCTTGTCGTGCTTCATATCTGTTGTCTTTCGCAAATAGAAGATGGAAGTAAGAAAATAGATATATATAGTAATCTTGGTCAGAATTAATGTCAGTGAAATGGGGAAATTATTGCAAAAAACGAAAAAGAGACGGAGGAAAAGATAAAAAATCCCTTAGATTATATATATATATATATATATATATATATATATATATATATATATATATATATATGTGTGTGTGTGTGTGTGTGTGTGTGTGTGTGTGTGTGTGTGTGTGTGTGTGTGTGTGTGTGTGTGTACATATTTTTTCCCCTCCTTTTTATATTTATATATGAGCATGTGGAAGTTTTATAGGGTGTTTTGATACTAGAAAACTGGTTTTAGAAACGAATAAAGCTATTGAGAGAGTAAACCGCAAACTGTATTCTGTAGAAAGGCTTTGGTTCCAGCAAATAGCAGATCTGTGGCGCGGGGACGCTCGTTCCACTGAGATCAGCTGGGCATCATGTTCCTGACACGTTCGGGAGGCGGCGGGTCAGCAGCCACTCACTCCCCTTCCTCTCGCTCTTGTTTCCCTCCTTCCCTGTTGCCTTTTTCTTTACCCCCCCCCCCCTTCCTCCTCATGCCTGGCTGATATTCTCATATTTAACGAGCGGATGACATCGCCGAGTCATGCCTCGCTGCCATTGGCCGCCGAGAGCCGTGCCAGGACTCGCTTATCCTTTTTTTATTGTGTGTGTGGGGGGTGGGGTGGGTAGGGGGTAGCAGTAGGTGGTGATAAATGGCAATCAGTCTGGGGGTGGTGGGGGTCGTGGGGAGGACTGGTGACAGTGATAAGGAGTGAGACCAGTAGTTGCGATGGAAATGGAGATGTCGGTAAAGAGGGGAAGACGAACGTCGAGAAAACGGGACAGATTCGGATAATTGAAAATGAGTTGCGAGCGGCCTTGGGCGGCGGCGGAGAAACCCTTCTTCTCTGGCCTTTATTTTTGGCTCGCTCGATGTGCTCTCTCGCCTGTGATTTGACTCCCGGTTCCTCTCTTTACTCACTCGTGTCTCTCTTCCTTTTCCGCGTGTCTTGCCACTTTTCCGCCACTCCTCCTCCTCCTCCTCCTCCTCCTCCTCCTCTTCCTCCTCCTCCTCCTCTTCCTCCTTCTCCTCCTCTTCCTCCTTCTCCTCCTCTTCCTCCTTCTCCTCCTCTTCCTCCTCCTCCTCCTCCTCCTCCTCCTCCTCCTCCTCCTCCTCCTCGGCTCGATAAATCTTCATCTGAAGCGGCATTCCCGATAGAGATGCAGCCGAAACGTGTTAAATTCCTGTGCGCTGGAAGTAGTCCTTGTCATTTGCACACTTCTACTCTGACCACAATGGAAGGACCATTTCTTCCCGTACCCTCTTCTTTCCTCTCCTTTCCTCCTGTCTCTTGTCCGTTTCCGCTTTCCATCCCTTCTTCCATACCTCTGTTTTCCCCTTCCTCTTTCTCTTCCGTCTCCCTTTTCTTCTGCCCTCCACTCCCCCTCCCTCCTTATTTATTTATTTATTTATTTATTTAGTGCTAAGGAAAAGTCTTAGTTTGTGGCGCCTGCAGTCGGAGCTGGGGAAGGGGGCGAAGGCGGGGGCGGGCGGGGGCGGGCGGGGTGAGCTGAGGCAGTAGAAGCAGCAGGTGGCAGGAGGGGGGGGAGTGGGGAAGGGAGGGGGCTGAAGGTGGTGAGTTAAAGGGGAAGAGGGAGAGTTTTAGGGATAGAGGCGGTGGATAGAAGAGGAGGCGCGAGGAGAAAGTAGTTGCGAGAGAGAGGCGTTGGGGCGAGGGGTGGCTAAGGAAACGGAAAGTGGGGTGGGGATGGAGAGAGAGGGGTTATGGGGAGCGGTGGGGAGTTGTGGGCGAGAGGGGGTGCATTGGGAAGACACGGAAGGGGAGGAGGTGCGGGGAGTGGCCGATAAGAAATAAGAATAGAGGTGGGGGAGGGGGGGGCGGGGAGGTGGCAACAAGCCAAGGAGGTTGGGAACAAACCCTTTTTTCTATGGGCCTTGCAAGGCCTGTGGCAAGGCGCTCCGTCTCTTGTTTGCTCTTTCTCCGTTTCCTGCCCTTTGCTCCCTTCTCATTCTTGTCGGGGTTAACTTCATATCAGTGGTTAATGATGGATACAGAAATAATTGTTATTGTTGAGGATAGTGATTGATTATAATGATAATAATAATTATTTTATCATTATTACAATGCGTTGTTGTCGTTGTTTTTATTATTATTATTATTATTATTATTATTATTATTGTTGTTGTTGTTATTGTCAGCTATTATTATTATTGTTGTTGTTATTGTCAGCTAGTATTATTATTGTTATTACTATTATTATTATTGTTGTTGTTGTTGTAATTATCATCATCATCATCAAGATGATGATGATAATAATAATAATGATGATAATAATGATCATAGTATTAATGAGGATAATTGTGACAGTGATAACAATTAAAATTGTATTACCATCATGATTATCATGGTTGGCGTCAATATTATTATCATTGTTATTGTTTTTATCATTGTCCTTATCATTATCATTAATGTTTCATCATTAACTTCATGAACATTGAACGTCGTCCTCATCATCATCATATTATTATTATTATAGTTATTATCACTGTTAATATTATTGATATTGTTTATTTTCTTATTGTGCCTATCA
>NC_091557.1:47901428-47906428 GCF_042767895.1 Penaeus vannamei
GGAGGAGGAAAGCCGGGCTTGGGCGGAGTGGGCGGGGAGAGGAGGAGGAGGAGGAGGACCAAGGGGGAAGCGGGGCGAGGGGGGGGGGGGGGTCGGCTGCCTTTGTAACGCAAGTATTAATTTGTTGTTGATTTTCTTTTTATACTACGAGGAAAACATTAGTAGCAATATCTCTGTTCTTGTATTGTTTCTCGTTGGGTATGACTGGGTTTTGGGGCGACTCGACGAGAGCGACGCCTTGTCACGAAACCAGATCCGGGTCTTGTGGCACGTTGCCTCCTCCTCTGCTCGTGCTTTTGCTTTGTCCTCCGGCGCGCTGTCCGTCGGCCTTACGTCCCTCTCTCCCTGCCTCCCCTCCCTCCCTCCTCCCCCTCCCCTCCTCCTCCCCCTCCCCTCCTCCTCCCTCCCCTCCCCTCCCCTCCCCTTCCTCTCAGCCTCCTTCCCTCCTCTTCCTCCCTCCCTTTTCCTCCTTCCCTCCCTCTCCCTCCTTCCCTCCCCTTCCTCCCTTCCTTTTCCTCCTTCCCTCCCTCCATCTCCCTCCTTTCTTCCCCTTCCTCCCTCCCTCCCTCCCTCTCTCCTTCCCTCCTCTCCCTTCTTCTTCTCTCTCCTTCTCGTCCCTATTCCTCTCTCTCTCTCTCTCTCTCTCTCTCTCCCTCCCTCCCTCCCTCCCTCCCCTCTCCCTCCCTCCCTCCCTTCCATCGTCTCTGATTTTTACCTGTCTTATTCTCCCTTCACCCCCTCCTTTGTTCTCCCCCCCCTCCCCGCCCGACTGCTTATCGCGCGCGGGCGTGTTATCGGGGTTGGAGGCGGTATCAGCGGCCGCCAAGTGTCTGCCTCAATCACGGGTCCGGCTCTCATCGCTCCTCTTATCTCCGGTGCTGTCCCTTCCCCTTCCCCCGGGTCTGCCTCCCCTGCCGCTCCCCCCTATCCCTGTCCCTTTTCCCTCCCTCCCTCCCTCCCTCCCTTGCCGCTCCCCTCCTATCCCCTCTCCATCCTTCCGGCTGCTTTCTCATTCTTTCTCTCCCTCTCCCTCCCCTTCTCTCCCCCTTCCCTGGCTTCACTCCCTTTACCTACCTCCACCCTTCTCTCCTGGTCTCCCTTCCCTTCCCTCCTTTTCACCTGCCTTCCCCATCTTCCCTTCCTCCGCATCCTTCTTCCCTCGTTTTCTTCCTTTCTCTTTTGGCTTTCCCCTCCCTTCTCCCTCCCCTTTATCCTACTCTTTTCTCCCTTCCTCACTACATCATCATTTCCGTTTCTTTTTCTCTCTCCCTCCCCCTCCCCTCCACCCTCCGCTACCCTCTCTCCCTCCAACCCTTTCTTTCTCCCTCCAACCCTTTCTCTTTTCCACCAGCCCTTTCTCTCTTCCTCTCTCTCTCTCTCCTTCTCGTTCTTCTCCCCCCTCTCCTTCTCCCATCTCTCTTTCTCTGCCTTCCCCCAGGCTGACCTATCTTCTCCCCCTCCCGACCTTATTTGGCTTCTATGGCCTCGTGACCTTGACCTTCTTTAGTTTCCTGATCTTCAGATCTTCCTTATTCCTCCTTAATACGATTATTTTTATCCGAATTTGCATCCGTATTTCTTTGTCTTTGTCATTCCTTTTCGTAGTCTCCCATTCCGCTTTTCGTCCGGCTGGCCCGCGCGTCGGCCGGCGTGGGATGAGAGAATGGTGAACGGATAACCGAAGTTCGTTGGCAACCGAATGGCCTGTGTCAACGAATGGGCGAAGGGGCTCGTTCGGTCAGTCTGCCACGGAATCGGCCTTTCGACAATCTGCTAATTACTCATTCATTTCTTAAAGACGTATTTACAGGCCATTCATCCTCCTGGTTATCCATTCAAGCGCTGCCCTTTTGTCTGCCAGTCTTGCAAACCTCCTGCCAGCCTGTCAGCTCACCGATCAGTCAGTCAGTCAAGCCTGTGGACATGCATTCGCCAAGTGCGTCCTCAGTTTCAGTCATTCTCCCATTCATGCCCCGGGCGGCCAGGCGATTTCGCAGTCATTCATTATGTCAGTTTAGCAGCCGTTCGGCCAGACAATTCAGCGGTGGATTAGCCGCCGAGTTTATTAGTCATTCGGCCAATCGGTCCGGTTACCAGTCAGCCTCGTCGGTCTAGTTGCTAGTAATTGATTGGCCACTCATTGGGGGGGGGGGGGGGGGATGTGGCCAGCGCAGGGGCCAGCCGAGAATCCGATCGCCTTCCCGGGAGGAGGGGAGCCCTGGGGGGGCAGCAGCTCACGGCCCATGGGGAGTGGGAGGGGAGGAGAGAGAAGGGCGAGGGGAAGGGGAAGAGGAGGGAGGATAGGGAAGGTCGAGGGGAAGGGAAGAGGAGGGGAGGATAGGGAAGGTCGAGGGGAAGGGGAAGAGGAGGGGAGGAAGAGAGAAGGGCGAGGGGAAGGGGAAGAGGAGGGGAGGATAGGGAAGGTCGAGGGGAAGGGGAAGAGGAGGGGAGGATAGGGAAGGTCGAGGGGAAGGGGAAGAGGAGGGGAGGATAGGGAAGGTCGAGGGGAAGGGGAAGAGGAGGGGAGGATAGGGAAGGTCGAGGGGAAGGGGAAGAGGAGGGGAGGAGAGAGAAGGTCGAGGGGAAGGGGAAGAGGAGGAGGATAGGGAAGGTCGAGGGGAAGGGAGGATAGGGAAGGTCGAGGGGAAGGGGAAGAGGAGGGAGGATAGGGAAGGTCGAGGGGAAGGGGAAGAGGAGGGGAGGATAGGGAAGGTCGAGGGAAGGGGAAGAGGAGGGGAGGATAGGGAAGGTCGAGGGGAAGGGGAGGATAGGGAAGGTCGAGGGGAAGGGGAAGAGGAGGAGGATAGGGGAAGGTCGAGGGGAAGGGGAAGAGGAGGGGAGGATAGGGAAGGTCGAGGGGAAGGGGAAGAGGAGGGGAGGATAGGGAAGGTCGAGGGGAAGGGGAAGAGGAGGAGGATAGGGAAGGTCGAGGGAAGGGGAGGATAGGGAAGGTCGAGGGGAAGGGGAAGAGGAGGGGAGGATAGGGAAGGTCGAGGGGAAATGGAAGAGGAGGGAGGATAGGGAAGGTCGAGGGGAAGGGGAAGAGGAGGAGGATAGGGAAGGTCGAGGGGAAGGGGAAGAGGAGGGAGGATAGGGAAGGTCGAGGGGAAGGGGAAGAGGAGGGGAGGATAGGGAAGGTCGAGGGGAAGGGGAAGAGGAGGGGAGGATAGGGAAGGTCGAGGGAAATGGAAGAGGAGGGAGGATAGGGAAGGTCGAGGGGAAGGGGAAGAGGAGGGGAGGATAAGGAAGGTCGATGGGAAGGGAAGAGGAGGGGAGGATAGGGAAGGTCGAGGGGAAGGGGAAGAGAATGGTGGGGAGGAAGGAGAACGGAAAGACGGAGAGGACTCGAAGGGAGAATTGAGGAGGAGGCGGGGGGGGGAGGGGCGAATAGGGAGATATGGAATTGGAAAAGAGCGACGGAGAAGAATTGGAGGAGGAGAGGTAGGTGAGTAAAGGAGTGAGTGCGTGAGCGAGTGAGCGCGATGAGGCATTGGTATGGAAAGGAAGGATTGAAAGGAGAAGGACGAGGCGGCCCAAGGAAGGGAGGAGGGAGGGAAGCTACGGTTGCCGCACCTGCCTCGATGCAAAGGCTTTCACCGGTTTTCCTTTTCTCTTTTCTGCTTGTGCAGAAAAGCGTCCTTTCCGAGCGCGACGAACCGCGCCGCTTTCCGGGCTGGAGATCGGATGCGGGACACCTGCGGGCGGGGGGGAGAGAGAGAGAGAGAGAGAGAGAGAGAGAGAGAGAGAGAGAGAGAGAGAGAGAGAGAGAGAGAGAGAGAGAGAGAGAGAGAGAGAGAGAGAGAGAGAGATATCAAAAAGGGATGTTAGAAGGAAGGCAAGAAATGGAGAGAAAGAATGTCGAAAGAAATGGGCTGCGAGCTAGGAAACGGAAGAGGGAAAAAGGAAGAGTGAGGCAGAAATTGGCGCCCTTCGCCTTGTGCGCGAACGATCTTGACGGAAGAGAATGCGTTTATTTGGTTCGATGTGTCATGTCACCTTAGCAGTCCCGACGCCCTGCGCCCGCCCGCGCCCACGCCCACGCCCACGGCCGCGCCCACGCCCACGCCCACGCCCGCGCTCTTGTCTCTCAAGCAGCTGTTCCTCCTTGCTTGGCACCCCCCCCCCACCTCCGACCCCCCTCGACTCTGCCTTCAGAAGCCTTTCCCTCGCCGCTCAGCCCTTCTTCCCCACCCCTCCCGCCTGCCCCTTCAGCCTCACCCCGTCTCCTCCTCTCATTCTCCCTCCCCAACCCTTTACCTCTCCGTCCCCTTCCCCTTCCCCTTCCCCTTCGCCTTCCCCTTCCCCTTCCCCCTCCTCATTCTACCCATCCTCTTCCCCTCCCTTTTACTCTCCCCCTTTCCCCTCTCCACTACTCCCCAACCCTTTTCTCTTCTGTCCCCATCCCCTCTCAACCATCCTTCCCCCTCCCCTTCGCCCCTACCTTTCCCTTTCCCCCTCTCCCTCTCCCTCTCTCGTGCCCTTCCCCCTCCCCCTCTTCTCCACCCTTCTCCTGCCCCTTCCCCCTCTCCCCTAACCTTCCCCTCCCCTTCCCCTTATTCTCCCCTCTCCCCCTTGTCCCCTCCCCAGCCCTGGCTCCGCCCCCGTCCGCCCGCGAGTATCGACCACCGTGCAGGCGGGCGCGAGGGAGAGGAGGAAGGGAAGTGGGAGGGAAGGAAGGGAGGAGAGACTAGAAGGATGGCGGGAAGAATGAAAGATAAAGAGGCGAAGGGGGGAGAGAGCGATGGGGGGTCGCGGAAGGGATCGCGAGTGAGGGGCATGGCGAGGGCGGCACGGCGAGAGGGGCACGGCGTGGGCGGCACGGCGAGGGGGGTGCGGCGAGGGCGGCACGGCGAGGGGAGTACGGCGAGGAGGGCATGGCGTGGGCGGCACGGCGAGGGCGGCATGGCGAGGGGGGCATGGCGAGGGGGGCATGGCGAGGGCGGCCGGGGTGCGATGACGGGCCATCTCCTCCATCGTATAACGGTGTCTGGGCGCTCCGC
>NC_091557.1:47918928-47921428 GCF_042767895.1 Penaeus vannamei
CATGCAGATGCTGGGCAGGTGGCTGGCTGGCTCTCTCGCTGGCAAAGCATGCGCATGATAATGATGACAGGCATGTTGGTGGCTGCCATGGGGCGTCGATGCAGTGCACTGTCAGCTCCCAGGTCCGTAAGACACAGCTGACGGCAGGCTCCTCTCTGCTGACGCTAAGGTCTGTCTGTCTGTCAGCTGATTTGCCTGGCGCTGACTATCTGGGGTGGCAGCTGGAGTTGAGAAGCTGCATTTATGAATATTTTTGAATGTTACTTTATAGAAAGATGGGGGAACTTGGCAGATATTTTTCGCTTTCTATCGTAAACTTTTCAATGGCAAACAGGTGTGTACGTGAGAATCAATCCCTTAACGAAACGGACCCAACTGACGCTTCGGTTTCACCCCTTGCTCTGCGAATTCGCTCGTCCTCATTTCAGCCTCGATTGTGCAACAGCTGCAACCTATGGGTCAGGCGGCGCCGGGCGATGGACACGAGCTCTCCGTTCGCCGAGATGAGACGCCCAAACAAATCGTGTCTCTTCCTCCCTCCCTCTGTTTACCTCCCTCTCCCCCATTCTCTCTGCCCTCCTCCTCCTTCCTTTTCCATCTTGTATTTCTCCTACTTCTTTTCCATCGCTTCCACCTCCCCCTTTTCCACCCTTCCCTTTGGGGGTGCTCCGTCCTCTCGCCGTGTTGTTTCGTCCTCATTAGGCCTCCTCGCATTGTGCCCGTGATTCCCTTTTATTGCGGCCGCGGCTTGTGTACGAGTTCGTTTCATTTCCGGTCGGGTCGCCTTTTTTGTTGCTGCTGCTGTTTATTCCTGTTTACTATGCTTTCCTCCTTCTCTTCATCCTGCTGTATCTCGATTTCGTCGTTCACTTCTTGCCTCTTCTTCCGTCACTGTCTTCCTTTCCTCCACTTCTTCCTCCCCCACTTTCTCCTTTTCTCGTACTTCCTCCTCCTCCTCCTACTCCAATTCCTCCTCCTCCACTTTCCCTCTACTCCTACCCCCCCCTCCCCTCAACACCACCAACTCCTCTCCTCCCTTCCCCTCCTCAACGCCACCGCCACCCCCCCCCCCCCCCCGCGTGGCGGAGTGTGTCATCGTCCGAGCGGAGTGTGGTGTGAGGCAATAAGCTAATGCAGCCGCGGGCGAGGCTGTCGGGCGGCCATTGTTGAGGTTGGGGGGGCGGGGGAAGGGGGGAAGGGAGAGGGAGGTGGAAGAGGGAGAGGGAGGTGAAAGGGGAGAGGGAGAGAGCAGAAAAAGACAGATAAATGGGGACGAACAATAGAACGTTTTTAAAGAAGGGAAAACATGGAAGCGCTCGTGTTTCCCTTTCCTGGGCTGCTCGTTCGTCTTTTTGCGTTGTTAGGATTGTAATCGTCATCAGGAACACGAGGACAGTAATGGCAAGGCCACTGAGGATGGTAATTGGCAGAAATGGAAGAAATGAGGAGAGGGAAGCGTAGCAGGGGATGGCAGGAGAGAGGGAAGAGGGGAAACGGGCGGGGTGTGGGCGGGGGGGGGGGGGCAGAGGGGGCTCTCGGCCCGGGTCATGACGGCGACCCACTTCCTGAAGGTCACCGGGCTTCCTCGCCGTAGAGTGGTGGAGGATATGCTGTCGCCTTAAATACGGCCTCCTCCTTCCCCTCCTCCTCCCTCCCTCCCTCCCTCCACTTCCTCCTCCTCCCCCTCCCTTTCCACTTCCTCCTTCTCCCCCCTCCACTTCACTCTTCCTTCCCTTCCCCCTCTCCCTCTCCCTCCTCCCTCTGCTTGGCCTCCACCTCCGGCTCCTCCTCCAACTTCGTCTTCGCCTTGTAATTTTTATCACTGCCTTTGTCTCCACATCTTCCACCCTCGTCTCCACCATAGAAGGTCTTCCACATCCGTGTACTCGCCCTCCGGCTCCGGTACACCCGAGTATCACCTGGTGTGTCAGGGTTGGTGTTTCCTCATTAATGTGCAGAGATAGCGTGAGGGATCGCGCGCGGAGGGAGGCTGGCTCGCTCTCGGCTGCTCGCTTTCATCGCGGTGCCTGAAGTCGCGCCTTCGTTTCCCCTCCTACTCCTCTCGCTCCTCTTCCTCCCCCTCCTCCTCCTACTCCTCCCCCTCCTCCTCCTCCTCCTCCTCCTCCTCCTCCTCCTCCTCCTCCTCCTCCTCTCCCCCCCTCCTCCTCCTACTACTACTCTTTCCCCCCTCCTCCTCCTACTACTACTCTTTCCCCCCTCCTCCTCCTCCTACTACTCTTTCCCTCCTCCTCCTATTACTCTCCCCCTCCTCCTACTACTCTCCCCCCTCCCTTTCCTCCTCCTCCCCCTCCTCCTTCTTATCCTTATTCCTCTTCTCCTCCTCCTCCTCCTCCTCATTGTTATTATTATCCTTCTTGTTCTCCTCCTCCTCCTCACCCCCCTCCTTTTCTTCTGGCCTTCACCTATATCTCCTTGTTCTTTTGCCTTTCCTGCTCCTCCCTCCGTTCCTCTCTGCATTGCAAATCATTCCCGCAAGAAG
>NC_091557.1:47928928-47938928 GCF_042767895.1 Penaeus vannamei
GTCTGCTCTCGTTTTTTTCTTGCTTGTGTGATTTTTTTCCATTTTCCCTGTCTTGGCTTCCGTCTGCCTCTGCTTCGGTTCATTTTTGACTTTCTCCTTCTTCTGTTTGCCACAACGGCGATGGGCGGAGGCGGGGAGGGGGGCGGCGAGCGAAGGGAGACACGAGGAGGTCAAGGTTCCTGCCGCGGGCGCGCACGGCGCAAGTGCAAGTTCACGTATGCGCGCGCGTATGTCCGCGAATGCACACGTACACGGATAAACCCCGCTACGCGCGCGCGCAGCCCCTCACCACACGCGCACACAAATGCCCCAACACGCAAGCGCAGTGCATGGGTGCGAGCACACTTCCCGTGTCTATTGTGACTTACTGATGAGAATAAGAGTATGTAATATATTTCATAGTGTTTAGTGGAAGGGTAGATAAGATGTAATATATGCACATTTAATTACTGTAATTATTTACGTACATTAGCATCCAGATGTGCTTCTGGCAGCGTTGTCGCGTTTGTAAACAAGAAGGGTAGACGGGAAAATTTGCGGGCAAATGCAGACAAATGGAGGAATAAATTAATTGTTTTGATGGCGAGGGAGAAGGAAAGCGTGGTTGAAAGGGAGAAGGGGAGGGAGAGGGAGAGCGAGATCGAAAGGGAGAGGGAGAGCGAGATCGAAAGGGAGAGGGAGAGCGAGATCGAAAGGGAGAGGGAGAAGGAGAAGGACAGCGAGAGGGAGAAAGAAAGGGAGAGAGAGAGAGAGGAGAGCGAGATCGAAAGGGAGAGGGAGAGAGAGAGCCATCCTCATGCACGAGTGAGAGTGAAGAGGGCTAGGCACGGTCGAAGGAGAACGGTGGATAGTCCGACAGAGGTGATAAAACGTGACAAGACCGCAGCCAGGAAATCGGGAAAGAGAAGAATCGTGTCCGCTCGCCCCCCCCCCCCCCTCTGCCACCCCTCTCTCTCTCTCTCTCTCTCTCTCTCTCTCTCTCTCTCTCTCTCTCTCTCTCTCTCTCTCTCTCTCTCTCTCTCTCTCTCTCTCTCTCTCGCTTTCTCGCTCGCTCGCTCGCTCGCTTTCCGTGCACCGGAACTGCCCCTTAATCTGGGAATGCGAGGCAGAAGCGGCGACGCGGCCGCTCCGGAGGATTTCGTTTCCTGCGGAGGGATACTCCAATGCGCCTGCGCGGGACATAGTTGCATTTTGTTAATTTTACGCCAAAAATTACTACTGTTTCTTTTCTGAACGATCTATCATATTCTTGAACTTTTCACTTTGAATTAAACATTCTAGTGATTAGATTTATTGTAATTACAATAGCAAACTAATCCCCTTTTATTCGTCCAGCCCTTGAGCCGTTATCTAATTCCAGCTTTCCCCATTCCAGGTGAGCTGGACGCAGGTCTTGGAGGCCCGGGGGCGGAGGAAGGTAAGGGGGGGGGGGGCAGTGGCAGCGAGGGGGCAGTGAAGCAGAGGACGGAGGGAGGGAGGGAGGGAGGGAAGGAAGAGCGATCGGAGAGCGATGTAGAGGGGGCAGAGAGGGGGGAGGGAGAACGGAGACCGAAACGGCAAGGGAGGACGGACACATTTAGACAAGGGAAAGACAAAAATACTTGGAAGCACAGAGACAGACAGACTCAGACGGGCAGAGAGACATATAGACAAGCGGAAAAGGCTGAAGAGATTAAAAAGTTCACCTGAGAAGGGTGCAGGGGGGGGAGGGGGGAGGTGTGTGACCCCCTGCGGCCAGGTGCTGCGGAGCCCATTCCGTCTTCCTCCTCCTCCTCGCTCACTCATTTTATCATCGCTTTTTGCATCCTCCTCCTCCTTCATCCTCGTCATCTTTGCTTTCCTCTCTCACCTCTCCGCCGTCCCTTCCCTTCGTCTTTCTCTCCTTCGCCGTTTCGCGTCCAACTTTTCCCTTTTCCTCCAGCATTTCCTTCTCTCTCTTCGTCTCTCCCTCCTCCCCTTCGTATATGTTTACTAAAGTAACTTCTCTTCCTCCTGTGTCTCCTCCTCCTCCTCCTCCTCCTCCTCCTCCTCCTGCATCACCACAACCACTACTTCCACCTTCACCTCCTAATCCTCCTCCTCCTCCACCACCACATCCTCCTCCTCCCTCCACCACCACATCCTCCTCCTCCTCCTCCACCACATCCTCCTCCTCCTCCACCACCACCACATCCTCCTCCTCCTCCACCACCACCACCATCCTCCTCCTCCACCACCACCACATCCTCCTCCTCCTCCACCACATCCTCCTCCACCACCACATCCTCCTCCTCCACCACCACATCCTCCTCCTCCTCCTCCTCCTCACCACCACATCCTCCTCCCTCCTCCACCACCACCACATCCCTCCTCCTCCTCCACCACATCCTCCTCCTCCACCACCACATCCTCCTCATCCTCCTCCACCACCACATCCTCCTTCTCCTCCTCCTCCACCACCACATCCTCCTCCTCCTCACCTCACACATCCTCCTCCTCCACCACCACCATTATCATCCTCCTCCTCCTCCACCACCACATCATCATCCTCCTCCCTCCTCATCACCATCATCCTCCTCACCTCCTCCTCCTCATCATCATCACCACCACATCATCCTCCTCCTCCTCATCATCACCATCACTTACCACTCATCCTCATCATCATCATCCACCACATCCTCCTCCTCCTCCTCATCATCACCTCCTCCACCACCACATCCTCCTCCTCCTCCACCACCACCACATCCTCCTCCTCCTCCACCACCACCACAACCTCCACCTCCTCCTCCACCACCACCACATCCTCCTCCTCCTCACCTCCACCACCACCACCACATCCTACCATCTCTCTGCCACCACCACCACCACATCCTCCTCCTCCTCCTCCACCACCACCACCACATCCTCCTCCTCCTCCTCCACCACCACCATCACATCCTCATCCTCCTCCACCACCACGTCATCATCCTCCTCCTCCTCCTCCACCACCATCATCCTCCTCCTCCACCACCACCACATCCTCCTCCTCCTCCACCACCACCACATCCTCCTTCTCCTCCTCCACCACCACCACATCCTCCTTCTCCTCCTCCACCACCACCACATCCTCCTTCTCCTCCTCCACCACCACATCCTCCTTCTCCTCCTCCACCACCACATCCTCCTTCTCCTCCTCCTCCTCCCTCCACCACATCCTCCTTCCTTCTATCTCCTTCTCCTCCTCCTCCTCCACCACATCCTCCTTCTATCTCCTCCTCCTCCTCCACCACCACATCCTCCTTCTATCTCCTCCTCCACCACCACATCCTCCTTCTATCTCCTCCCTCCTCCTCCTCCACCACCACATCCTCCTCCCATTCCTCCTCCTCCACCACCACATCCTCCTCCTCCTCCTCCTCCTCCACCACCACATCCTCCTCCTCCTCCACCACCACATCCTCCTCCTCCACCACCACATCCTCCTCCTCCACCACCACATCCTCCTCCTCCTCCACCACCACATCCTCCTCCTCCTCCACCACCACATCCTCCTCCTCCGCCACCACCACATCCTCCTCCTCCTCCACCACCACATCCTCCTCCTCCTCCTCCACCACCACCACATCCTCCTTTTCCTCCTCCACCACCACCACATCCTCCTTTTCCTCCTCCACCACCACCACATCCTCCTTTTCCTCCTCCACCACCACCACATCCTCCTTCTCCTCCTCCACCACCACCACATCCTCCTCCACCACCACCCCATCCTCCTTTTCCTCCTCCTCCACCACCACATCCTCCTCCTCCTCCACCACCACATCCTGCATTGCGCCCCCCCCCCTCCCCTTCCGTGTGAGAGCATGCCTGTGCCTTTTTCCTTCGCGGCCCCTTTTATTCCGCTCCGTTTCTCGCAACAGTGTTCGTGGTGCCGTTTTTTCCTTGCTCTATCCGTTATTTTCGTTTATGCCTTCTATCTTATCCGTTTTCTTTCTACGCCTTCCGGTGTTTACTTCGACTTCCGTTCGCCTCGGTCGCCGCCTTGTTTTTCTCTCCTTCTTTGGTGATGTTGGCCTCTGCTGCTCGAAGGATCCTCACGCTGACTAGCTGGCACGCGCGCGTGCACGCACGCACGCTGGCACAGGCAGGTAGGCGGGCGCGCACGCAGCACTCAGTCATTCACTATTTAGTCCGTCATTGAGTCGGACAGACAGACTAAGGGGCAGAAATGCACATTTCCCAAAGCGTCTGCTGCCAGTAGTTGCAGTGAGATGAATGAATAGGAACGCAGATGTGTGACCTGATGGATTGAATGAAGTTGATGGGAGGAATGGTGTGGGAACGAGAGAGATGTTGACAATGAAACCTCTTGGTTCTTGGAGAGTAGACCCTCCCGCCCTCTCTCCTTCCTGTCTCCTCGTCTCGGCCTTTCCTGCTTCCTCTCCTTCTCACTCCTGCATGTTTTGTCGAGGACATTTCCCTTCCGGGCGGCGCGAGCGGCTCCGAACGGTCTTCCTTCTTCGCCCTCCTGTGACATGGGCGGTTCCCGAGGCGATGCCAAGGGCGGCCCGGATAGCTCCTGTGCCGCCCGCTCTTCCGCTTTTTTCCTGCTTTTCCTCTTCCGTCATTTACTATTCCTTTTCTCCACCGGGGGAGCTACAGACAGCAGCTGAGGACTAGATACTGTATAGGAACGGCTCTGTGTGGGGCGGGGGGGGGGGGGGAGGAAGGGGTTCAGGGTCCGGTCAAGTAAGCAGAAAGCAAAGAGAGGGGCGGGAAGAAGGGAGGAGGAATAAAGAAAAAAGGAAGGAATGAAGGTGGGTGGTTACATGGAGTAATGGATGGATGAGTAGAGTGACGCAGGTTGGGGGATACGGTCGGAAGGGAATAAAGAGGGGCAGGCAGGCGGATAGGAAGGAAACCGAAAGAGAAAGAAGGCAGATCCAGAGTGCAGGCGCTAGTGAGCCTCGGCGCTGGCCGATCGGACGGCAGGATCCGCCCGCGGCAGGTCCCTCCGCAGCGTCGGCCATCGTCTCGGCGGCGGCCCGAAGTCCCCTCGGGACTCTCGGGTCGGACGCCCCGTCGGCTGCAAGAAATGCCAACTCTTTTACGCTTTGGATTGTCGAGCGTCGGGAAACGAGACACGACCTTCCGCCGAGTCGTTGCCAAGCATGTCGTAATGACTGTCAGTGGTGGCAACGGAGGCCCAGTCATCAAAATAGTATTGTAACATCGACCGAGGTTCTGCAAGATTGTGACAGAATGTCCTCAAAATTGAAATAAGTTTCCTCGAGTGCACTTAAGAATGATTTTTTTTACATTTAATTTGCATAGAATTTATAAGAAAATGTGCCGCAAAGATAACAGTTCATGATTGTTTTCAAATAAAGATGAAAAAATGCACCAGATAGGTTTTAGATGTTTTGGCTTTGGCGACAGAATTATACAAGAAGTAAAGCGCTTCTTTGATTTCACTCTAAAAGGGCGTCTCGAAGGAGCTCGGATGTGCGGCTTGTTTTTGCAGCAGCAGCAGCAGCAGCAGTGGCATTAGGGGCAATAGAGATAGAGGCAGATATGGCAGTAGTGATGACGAGAAGGAATAGGACGATTATAGTGATGATGATTTTATGTTGTTAATGATAATGATGACAATGGCAGTGGTAGTGATGGTGGTGGCAATGTTGATAATAGTAGTAATATAATGATAGTAACAAGGATGACAATGGTAGTGTTAGTGATATTGGGTGTGATATTAACTGTGATAGTGATGATGATGATGACGTAGATGACAACAATGGTTATGATGATGATAATGATGGTGATGATTATTACCACTACAGTTATTGCTATTATTGCCATCATTATTATAGCCATTATTATTGTATTATTGTCATTATTATTACAGCAGCAATAATTATGATGATGAATGGATAATGATAAAAGTGATTTGCTCAATAACGACAACAAAAGTAATAGTAATGATGATGAAGGCAATAGTTATGGTTGCAATGATAATAACGGCAGTGACAATAATGACTAATGATATTGCCAAAGACGATGGTGTTGATGATGATAATGATTATGATAATTATAACTACGGCCCGTGTGAGCGACGGAAAAGTTTCGCCCCGTCGCCCTCCGTCGCTCGACCCCCTTTGGCCGCCGCGGCGCTCCTCGGCACAGCGCGCAGGGCAGTAGGTCTACATTCTTGCGTTAGCCACTTGTGACAAGGATTATTCATGAACCGTATTCATGTTGTCAAATGCAGGAAAGGTAAGAATGAAAATGGATATTTTGACTATACAAGATATATTTGAAACCGGCTAAATACATCTCTTGTACTGGGAAGATATTCATTGTCATTCATGCAAGTATTGGCGACCTTTGATAAGTCCTTTGTAGACGCTGCGTAGATGCTTCACTTCCTCAGTGTGTCTTCCCCTGCGCTGAGAGTTTGAACTTGGGAGTGGATCTGCTGCACAGCTTGCACGCGTGTGCATTCAGCGAACCGTCCGCCGGCGAAACGTCCATTGACGATACATCCGGCAGACGAAACGTTCGTCCGCCCAAACGTTCGTCGACTAAACATCCGATCGATCAAACGTCCGCACACGCCTCCGCACTCCCCTCCCCCCCTCCCCGCCTCCCGCTGCTGCTCACGTGCATTCGGGCGTCCGGCTCGGGGCGCGAGGGAGGGCGAGCGAGAGCGCGACGCGTTCGCCGTCGTTCCCCGCCGCCCAGCGCCCGCGGCCGCGCTCACTCAAGGGGCGCACGCTAGCGCACGCACACCGGACACGCAAAGGCACGCATCCAATCAATCATAGCCATTCAGACACAGAGGCAGGTAGCAAGCAGGCAGACACAGACGCCGAAGAAGGCAGGTTGAGAGGCAGGCAGACAGGCGCGCCTGAGACAGAAAACACAGGCACAGAATGGGGTATGTCTTTACTCTGAGCAAGAAGGATTGATGGTTGTAACAAATAGATAAATAAACTGAGGAAGAGGGGAGATTTGCGGCGTTTGTGGCCACCAAGTCTTGTGCGGCAGGAGCGGGTCGGCTGGCCAGGCAAAAGGAGGGCCAGGTGGAGCAGGGGATGGGGGAGGTGGAGGAGGTGGGGGTAGAATGAGGGGATGAGGGTTGGGTTGAGGGGAGGGTCAGCTGGCAGAGAGGAGGGGGTATCTAGAAGGCAGGGCCATGTGGCCGAGGATGCCAGGCAGAGTAAGAACACGGCTGGAGAAGAGAGGGGTGGGCGGGTTGACGGCCAGGAAAGCTGGTCCAGGAAAGGAGGAGCAGATGAACAGAGACACGCGCACACCGCAGAAAAGGAGAGGCGAAGGAAGAGAGGGAGAGGAAAAGAAGCAGACAGACAGACAGACTACCGGTACTAGAGGTCCGTCCGGTAGTTCCGTAGTGCAAGTAACGGTATGTTCGCCGCGCCCTTGCTGGACGCCCGCCAACTATGCCTCCCGTGGGCCGCCCGCCGCCCGCCACCCACCGCCGCCCTTCGTGGCTGCCGCGCGGTCAGGGACAGAGGGAGGGCGTGAGCGCTAACTGATGTTTTTTTAATGAAATGTGTGTCAGTAACTCCCTTTTCGCTCCGGGCTTCCGAGAGGACGTGCTTGAGTGGGCATTAAAAGGTATACAGTCCTGTTTTGGGTGATATTGATGGGCGTGAGGACTGTGGATTCGCAAGGAACTGCTGCGCAAGGAAGGAGCCCACTTGCGCCTTCTGCGGAAGCTCGGTGACGAGGGGAAGGGACGCTGCGAGGGCGTCGCGCGTGTGGCCCTTCAGGGGAATCCCGCCAGATCCAGGGATGCGTTGGGCGCCGGCGCCCGCCGGGCCAGTAGGCGAGCAGCGGCAGCGACGCCCAGGGATCACAAGAACAGGAAGGATAAGAAAAGCTAGGATGAGGATGATCAGGATGAGGCCCAAGGGTTTCAGGCGCTGCGGGGGAGCGTTGGAGGAGCAGGGAGTGAGGGTTTCAGGCGCTGCGGGGGAGCGTTGGAGGAGCAGGGAGTGAGGGTTTCAGGCGCTGCGGGGGGGCGTTGGAGGATATCGTCATCCTCTCGATACGTCTTGACTGATTCGCCAATTTCTTGGAATCCTCCGTTTCGCAACAATGCTGTGGCTTGACACTTGCTTATGATAGGTTAATTGTGCTTAATTTCTTTGTTGCATTTAATGTATCTCGCTTTAAATCGCTCTCTCCCATTCTCCTATCCGTTCTTCATTTCTTTATTTCCTTCCTTCATTTTCCTCTCCCCTCTCCCATCAGGTCGTCTATTCCTTCCTCTTTTCCTCTGCCAGTTATCCATCGCTTTCTCCTTTCGTCCCCTCAAGCACCCCTGACCCCCCCCCCCTCCACCCTACCTTTCGAACGAGTAAGAAGTACAGGCCTTGAAGGTTAGAGTCACAAGTGAACGAGAGGCCGTGCATGGCGCCCCAGAGGTGGGGGGGCTCCTGGTGCTTTCATCATGCCCCCTCCCCTCACCCCTCCATCCCCCGGACCGTCGCTGGCACATCCATCACCTTCGGATGCGCCGGATCCCTTTTCCTTTTCCTCCTCCACCCCGCAAATATTTTCTTTCCCGTCTTCCCTTCCACAGATTTCTATCTATCCCCTCTATTCCCGTGTCTTTGTCTATTTATCTTTCTCTCTCGCTCCTTTTCCTCGTCGTCTTCCCTCTCCTCCGCCCGACGTCCTTCCCCTGCGTTCGGGTGCCACGTCAGCGCGGGGAGGGGAAGAGGGGAGGCACGAGGAAGAGAGAAGCGAGACGGGAAACGAGGAAAGGAGGGAGAAAGCGGGGGATGGGGAAGTGAACAAGGGAGGAAAGGGAAATAAAAAAGAAAGTAAGAATGGAATAAGGGAAAGGAGAATGGGAGGAAGGAAAGGAAAGGGTGATTAAAGGGCGACACGAGAGGACTGGGGAAGCTCTCACCTTCCATCGTCACTTTCGTCGCCGTTGACACCATCATCATCGCAGCATAAGGTGACCCTCTGCCGTTGTCAACATGAGTAGGACAGTGTCGTCGTCAGTGCCTCCGGCTGCGGCGCTTCACTGCCGGTCGTCCAGATTTCCGCTCGGGCTTTACGCATTTACACAGAATTAAGCATGAGTGTTAAGGCAGAGGAGGGGGGGCTGTTTCTGTGGTTTCTTTCGTTAAGGAATTCATTTATGAATCGTCCGTTTATGCTGCCCGTTTGTTTTTTCCGTTTGCCTGTGTGTTCTGTCTTGAGGGAAGGAAAAATACGAGAAGGAAATTCGAGTGGCAGTGTGAAATTAGGGGGAGACTGGTGAAAGTGGGTGTTGAGGTGGCAAGGAATGAGGGAGGGAGAGAGCGGGAGGAAAGGGGGAGAGGAAGGGAAGGTGGGGAGAGACGGAGAAGGGGAAGGGAGGGAGGCAGATCATATAAATGAAGGCGGTAAATGGAAAAAATATATATATCTTGAGGGTATTGTTATCAGAGCCGCGACCGATCTTGAACAAGTTCTGAACATGTTGCTTATGTTCCTCAGCAAGCAGCGGCGGACAGCCAGGTGCTCGAGCCGTTCCGTCCCGACTGTCCCGTGGCGGCCGCGGAAGTGGGTCACGGGACGGGCGTTCCGCGAGGTCGCTCTTCACTTTTGTGTGGTAGAATTTTGTTGTTGTTGTGCGTGCGTGCGTGTTTGTGCGTGCGTGAGAGAGGGAGAGAGCGCGTAGAGGGCTAGGCAGAAGGAACAGGTTACCCGGTGAGAATTCGAGGGCGGACGCTGCCACGAAAAGGATTCCATCGTAATGTGAAAGGAAGACCCCGGCGATGGCACGAGACGAGAAGAAAAGCGCTGTGGCTGTGACGCAAGCGGCCAGCCAAGGGGGCGTGGCTCCTCCTCCTCTCACCCCGAGACCTGGTGCTAGGCGCGGAGGACTGCCCAGCGACAAGCGCTCATTTAGGCCTACGCTGCTTGCCGGGGTGGGCGGGTGGGTGGCGGGGGGCTCGGCTGCCGCTCTCTCCGTCCTCGGGCTCGCGAGCGCCCGCCCGCGGCACCTGCTCTGCCTCTTGGT
>NC_091557.1:47953928-47958928 GCF_042767895.1 Penaeus vannamei
AAGAACTGAAGAGCACCAGAAGCAACACGGAAGACGATGAGGAGGAGCGAAAGCGGAGGACAATGAGAAGGAAAGCGGAAGAAAAAGCGGAAGGCGCCCTGTTGATGAGCTTTAAGGCCCGGGGGAGGGGAGGGGTGCGCATGGGGGGGGGGAGGGAGCTTTAAAGTTGATCGGAGTGAGCTGGCCAAGGGCGGAGTGGAGGCGGAGCTCTCACGGTGCGTTTAGGGCGTCGTCCAGCCCTCCTCTCCCCTCCCCCTCCCCTCCCCCTCCCCCTCTTTCTCTCTGGTCCTCCTCTTTCTTCCCTCTCCCGCGCCTTCCCGATCCTCGTAGACTTATCTCCCTTCTCCCCTCGCCTCTCTTGTCCTCGCCGTTTCCTCCTCGCCCTCTGCCCTCGCTCTCCTCCCATTCTCTTTCCTTTCCCTCCCGTCCTCTCCCCCCATCCCCTCTCCTTTCCCTCCCACCCTCTTTCCTTTCCCTCCCGTCCTCTCTTCCCATCCCCTCTCCTTTCCCTCCCACCCTCTTTCCTTTCTCGCCTGTCCTTTCCTCCCATCCCTTCTCCTTTCCTTCCCATCCTCTTTCTTTTCCCTCCCGTCCTCTCCTCCCATCCTCCCTCTCCTCCATCCGCCCCGTGTCTAGTAGCGTGGCCGGCGTCTGTCTGGTGTCTGGCCAGTGTCTAGGGAGTGTCTAGACCCGGCAGCACGCGCTGTAGGGAGGGAGAGGCGGGGAGCGGCCGGCGAAGACTCGTGTCTGGCCTCTGTCTCTCATCGGGAGGGAGGGGTGGGCGGGGGCAGGGGCGGGGGGTCTAGGATGCCACCGCCACCGTGCCAGTGCCATTCAAGTGTCAAAGCAGATCCTTCCGTCAGCGCCTTCATACCCCCTCCCCCTCCACCCCCCTCCCCTTCGACCCCCCTCTCCCTCCTGCTCTTCATTTCTTCGTTCCACCAGGTTTGCGTTCCTTCCTTACCCCTTTCATCTGTCTATTCCCCCTTTCATCCATTTGTTTATTCCCGCTTTCATCCATCGGTTTATTCCCGCGTTCATCCATTTGCTTATTCCTCCTTTCATCCTTTATCCACCATAGATTTCCAAGCCCGGAGTGGTACCGAGAGCTGCTGCCGCGAGGGGCTTCACGGGTCTGTTTTGCCATCATCGGAGTTTCTTTTTGGGGGAGAGGTGTGATGTGTTGCTCGGAGGAGGGGAAGGGAAGGGGAAGGGGAAGGGGAGGCGAAGTCAAAGGGGGGAGGAAAAAGGGGAAGGGACGAGAAGAAAGAGGGAGAGGAGGAAAGAAGAAAAAAGGAAGGGAGGGGATTGAAGGATAGGGAATGGAAGAGAATGCGAAGGAACATGGAATAACGAAAGCTTTTGAGTACCTTAGCTATCCCCTCCTCATGGATTTACTTGGAAGAGGAGGGGGCGGAGGGGCTGTGGAGTAGGGGTGGGTGAGGGGGTTGGGGAGCGTGAGTGAGTTAATGCTGTTACATACTTTTAATGGCTCTTGGAATGCTCATGCTAATTCTTGGTGTGTGGGTTTCATTCTTCGAGTTTTTTTCTATTTTCATCCTTTCCCAGACATTGTTTTACGTTTTCATTGCAGACAGTTTATTCGCAACTAGTATTATTATCATTAGCTATCATTAGCAGTCATTATTCTCTCTCTCCGCTCTCTATCCGCTCTCTCTCTCTCTCTCTCTCTCTCTCTCTCTCTCTCTCTCATTCTCTCTCCCTCTCTCTCTCTCTCTCTCTCTCTCTCTCTCTCTCTCTCTCTCTCTCTCTCTCTCTCTCTCTCTCTCTCTCTCCCCCCCCCTCCCCATTCCCTCAATCTTTCTTTTTCTCTTTCACCTATCTCTATCATTCTTTCATTCTGCACTCGATCTTTCCTCTCTCCCCTCTCTCTCTTTTGTGTGCGCGTGCGTGCTCATGCGCGGGAGAAGTTATCTTCTCCTCGGGTGTGCATGTGTGCGCGTGCATGTGGCTGCTGTTCCCAGCTCTGCGCCCCGCATGGCCGCCGCGGGTGCTGGCGCCGGCGGCGTGCGGGGCTGGCGACGAGGCTGCCCTTGGCGCGGGCCGGTTTGCCTCTCCCTCTCCGCGGGTCATCCGCCGTCAGTGTAGTCGAAGGAGGCGCGGAGCGATTAACTGCGGCGAATATCCGTGTTCATTCATGCACTTTTTCATTAGCTCACTCGTTCCATCAAATGCTTGCTCGCACACCTTGCACGTCAACCCTAGATTTCGTCCTCAGGTTCGAAGGTCATTTGTGCAGCACCTGTGCTTGTGGCGACACCTGCTCGGGGCCAGCGGGACAAGTGTGTGGCTGCGGGTGGTGTTGTTCTAGTTACTGTTGGTACCTTTGCTATTTTATCCAGGCTGAGTGACGCCTGGTGTTGCATTTGGGTGAGGCTACGTGTTACTCGGCTGGTCTGTACGAGTATTCGGTACTCGGTGCAATATCAGAGAGGAAGAGAAAGAAAGGGAGAGGGAGAATGAGAGAGAGAGGGAGAATGAGAGAGAGGGAGAATGAGAGAGGAAAGAGAGAGAGAAGAAGAAAGAGAGGAAGAGAGAGAGAGGAGAAGAGGAGAGGAGAGGAGAATGAGAGAGAGAGAGGAGAGGAGAATGAGAGAGAGAGGGAAAGTGAGAGGGAATGAGAGAGAGGGAAAGTGAGAGAATGAGAGAGAGGGAAAGTGAGAGAAAGAGGGAGAGGGAGAAGAAAGAGAGGGAGAATAAGTGAGAGAAAGAGAGGGAGAGTAAGTGAGAGAAAGAGAGGGAGAGTAAGAGAAAGAGAGGGAGAGTAAGTGAGAGAAAGAGAGGGAGAGTAAGTGAGAGAAAGAGAGGGAGAGTAAGTGAGAGAAAGAGAGGGAGAGTAAGTGAGAGAAAGAGAGGGAGAGTAAGCGAGAGAAAGAGAGGGAGAGTAAGCGAGAGAAAGAGAGGGAGAGTAAGCGAGAGAAAGAGAGAGAGAGAGTAAGTGAGAGAGAGAGTAAGTGAGAGAGAGAGTAAGTGAGAGAGAGAGTACGTGAGAGAGAGAGAGTACGTGAGAGAGAGAGAGTACGTGAGAGAGAGAGTACGTGAGAGAGAGAGTACGTGAGAGAGAGAGTACGTGAGAGAGAGAGAGAGAGAGAGAGAGAGTACGTGAGAGAGAGAGTAAGTGAGGAGAGAGAGAGAGAGAGAGAGAGAGAGAGAGAGAGAGAGAGAGAGAGAGAGAGAGAGAGAGAGAGAGAGAGAGAGAGAGAGAGAGAGAGAGAGAGAACGACGGAGAGGAGGAGGAGGAGGAGGAGGAGGAAGAGCCCCGTGAGCCGAGGGTCAAAGGGAAAGGGGAGAGAGGGAGAGAGCCTGGAGGAGCACCGTCTGTGCCAAGGTAAGAGGGGCGCACCCCGTGGGGGGAGGGGGAGGGCTGGAGGGGTAGGGATCGTACCTGAAGGAGCATGGGCGTGGGTCGAAGGGGCTGGAGGATCCTGCTGCAAGGGCGTCGTGGCGTTCACCTCGCGGGCCTTCGACGTCGACCGCCTCGCTTCCTGGCCCCTTTCCAGCTTGCTTTCAATTTTCTTTATTTGCAATTTATTCGTCTGGAACCCTCATAGTTTTCACCCAAATCTCTCCCCCCCCTCTCTACTATCTATCTCTCCCCCCTCTCTATCTATCTTTCTCCCCCCCTCCCCCTCCCCCTGCTGTATGGGACCAGCAGCGGTAGCGTTCTCGCCTATCAATCCTGCCGCCCTGCGTTCAATTCCCTCACTGCCAGCGAAGGGTAACCCGGCCATTCCTTGCACACAGGAAGTAATTTAGAAGCAAAATTAACAGATAGATAGTCACGCCAGAGTAACCCTATTCGCAAATGGAATAAACTAGATTATTTTTATTTTTATAATTATCATATATTACTCTCTCCTTCTCCCTCCGGTGAGGTTTGCAAACATGCTTTCGCTCAGATTGACACGATGCGCTCCTTTCTTTCCTTCGATCATTTTAAATTTTAAGATTTTGAAGATAGAGTTGTTTGAGTTTGCTAATTGGTCGATTCAGTCATTAACGGGGGTGGATTCGACACGGAATGGGAAACGACCTGAACGACTTTTTTTCTACCATTTAGAATTCTGTTGATGGGATGTGTTTGTTTGTTATGTCTGTTTGACTTTTTATTGACATTTGGAAGTTTCTCCGTGCACGGCATAGAGAGGCGAGGGGAAGGGAGAAGAGGGAGAGCAGGAAAAAGGTGTAGTGAGAAGGGAAGAGGAGGGGCAGGGAAAAATCCGGAGCCGCCCCCTGGCCCAGCTTTCCACCCGCATGCCTCGGGTCCGGCCCCAGGTGGAGGCTGCGCGCGCGCGCTCCGCCTCGCTCGTCCGTCGCGGCTGCTCCTTGGCGGTCGCGCTCTCTTTCCTTCGCTCGGCTCACGTCCCTCATCTCTCTCATTTTTCGCCTTCTGTCGACGCACATTTTCCTTCTTTCCTACTCCCCCTCCCCCACTCCCTCCCTACTCCCCCTCCCCCCCACTCCCTCCTACTCCATCTCCCCCACTTCTTCCCTACTCCCCCTCCCCCAGTTCTTCCCTACTCCCTCTCCCCCACTTCTCTCCTACTCCCTCTCCCCCACTTCTTCCCTACTCCCCCTCCCACACTTCTTTCCTCCCTATCCCCATGAACAATTCTTTCGAAGCAGACTACCTGTGATGATACCTTGGCCTATGCTACACCCCTTTCCCCTTCCCTTCTTTCTCTCTCTTCCCTCCTTTCCTCTTTCTTTTGCGCTCGATTTCCCCCACTCCTGTCCTTCCCCTCTCTCCTTCCTCCCTCCGCCATCTGTCTTCCTCTTCGTCCGCTATCCTCTTCATTCTAGGCCGTAATTTTCCTTTTCTCTGTCCCTCTATCGCTTCTCTCTCCCTCTCTTCCCTCCGAACCCACAGCAGCCGAGAAGAGAGCACGTGTGAATCTGTTTACTTTTGTTTAGGCAATTATTGGCTGTTTTGCTGTCTGTCTTTCTTTCAAAAGGAATCGCACGAAGAGGAAAGCAAG
>NC_091557.1:47966428-47971428 GCF_042767895.1 Penaeus vannamei
CCTCCCCTGCCCCCTGTCAACCCCTCCCCCTGTCAACCCCTCCCCACCTATCTGTGTTCACCCTCGCTCCTCCTCGCTCTCGCCCTCTCTTCTCCACCTTCCGCTCTGCCTGATCTTGACCGACCGTCTCCGTCACCTCCCCCTCCCCTCCCTTCGGATTCCTCCTCCTCGTTCTGTTTCCATTTTTCTCTTTCGCCGCTCCTTCCTCTCTCTCTCTCTTCTCTTGATTTCTTCTCCAATTTTTGTTTTCCCTTTTAGCTTTCCCCTTCGCTCTACCCGCTTCCCATTTCTCCTCCTTCCCCCCTCCTTTGTCCACTCTCTCTTCCTCTCTCCCCACCTCTCTCGCTCTCCCTTATCCTCTTTCTCTCAATTGTCCTCTCTCTCGCCCCCCCCCCCCCCGTGCCACTCCCTCCCCCCTCCCCTGCCACTCCCCCTCTCCTCCTCCCTTCGGCCTGGACGCCCTTGTTCGCGTCCCTTGGCGACACCGGCCGTCGGGCGCGACAGGACAATGGGGCATCGAGGGCACCTCTGCCCACGACCGGAGGGCTGGTGCGTGGGGGGGGGGGGGAGACTGACGGAGAGAGAAAATAAGAGAAAAAGAGAAAGAGAGAGAGGGGGAGACTGACGGAGAGAGAAAATGAGAGAGAGAGAGAGAGAGAGAGAGAGAGAGAGAGAGAGAGAGAGAGAGAGAGAGAGAGAGAGAGAGAGAGAGAGAGAGATTTCCTTCTCTCTTTCCCATACCTTCCAGTGCCCTTGGCTTCACCCTCCTCCCTATGCCCGCGCCTCCATCCCCCAGAGCCTTGTACCCTAGCCCCCTCCTCCCCATGCCCAAGGGTGGAGGAATAGGTGGGGAAGGTAGAAGTGGATTATGGAGGAGGAGGTTAAGGTGGAGAAGGCGATTAATGTGGAGGAGGAGGAGGAAGAGGAGTGTGGGTGGGTGGGTCACATTACGGAAGCAGACGGCTCCGAGTGTCACCTGGCGAGGGGGGTTAGAGGGGGTCTCCCCCCCCTCTCCCTCTCTCTCTCTCTCTCTCTCTCTCTCTCTCTCTCTCTCTCTCTCTCTCTCTCTCTCTCTCTCCCTCTCTCTCTCTCTCTCTCTCTCTCTCTCTCTCTCTCTCTCCATCTCTCTCTCCCTCTCTCTCTCCCTCTCTCTCTCTCTCTCTCTCTCTCTCTCTCTCTCTCTCCCTCTCTCTCTCCCTCTCTCTCTCTCTCTCTCTCTCTCTCTCTCTCTCTCTCTCTCTCTCTCTCTCTCTCTCTCTCTCTCTCTCCCTCTCTCTCCCTCTCCCTCTCCCTCTCCCTCTCCTCTCCTCCCTCTCCCTCCCTCTCCCTCTCCCTCTCCCTCTCTCTCTCTCCCTCTCTCTCTCTCTCTCTCTCTCTCTCTCTCTCTCTCTCTCTCTCTCTCTCTCTCTCTCTCTCTCTCTCTCTCTCTCCCTCTCTCTCTCTCTCTCTCTCTCTCTCTTCTTCTCTCTCTCCCTCTCTCTCCCTCTCTCTCTCTCTCCTCTCCCTCTCCCTCTCCCTCTCTCTCTCTCTCTCTCTCTCTCTCTCCCTCTCCCTCTCCCTCTCCCTCCCTCTCCCTCTCCCTCCCTCTCCCTCTCCCTCTCCCTCTCCCTCTCTCTCTCTCTCTCTCTCTCTCTCTCTCTCTCTCTCTCTCTCTCTCTCTCTCTCTCTCCCTCTCCCTCTCCCTCTCCCTCTCCCTCCCTCTCCCTCCCTCTCCCTCCCTCTCTCTCTCCCTCCCTGCCTCCCTCTCTCTCTCTCTCCCTCTCTCTCTCCCTCTCCCTCCCTCTCCCTCCTTCTCTCTCTCCCTCCCTCTCCCTCTCTCTCTCTCTCTCTCTCTCTCTCTCTCTCTCTCTCCCTCCTTCCTCTCTCTCTCTCTCTCTCTCTCTCTCTCTCTCTCTCTCTCTCTCTCTCTCTCTCTCTCTCTCTCTCCCTCTCTCTCTCTTCTCTCTCCCTCTCTCTCTCCCTCTCTCTCTCTCTCTCTCCCCCCTCGCACCAGCTGCAGCACGGCTGCCTTTCCCTTATCAGCATTGCTAACGACACCTGAGACAGCAACATCATCGTCATCGTCAACCAGCTGCAGCACCGAGCGTGGATGCCTATTGTTTTATATTTTTTTTCTTTGTTATTTTATCTATTTATTTTATTTTATCGGATCATCAATTCTGTGATTGTTTGATAATATTTTTTTGTAATATTTTGGTAGCTCTTTATTCTAAGTTCCTTCTTTTATCTTTTTCTTCGTGGTTTTCCGTTTCTTTCGCTCATTCGACGTGTGTCTGTCTCTCTTTCAATCTAACTTCCCTCCCTCCCTCCTCCCTCTCCCTCCTTCCACCTTCCTCCCTCTCCCTTCTTCCCCCTTCCTTCCTTCCTCTCCTTCCTTCCCCCTCCTCTCCCTCCTCCCCCCTCCTCTCCCTCCTCTATCTACTCTTTTCTAGCTGGGATACTTTTTCCTCATGATTATTATTGCCCACTTTATTTCGCTCCCGTTGGTCATTTCTCTTTAGAAATGCTTTAATGGTCGCACTAAGACTGATATCCTTTTTTAATTATATTTTTTCCCGTCTAATGATTTTCATTGGCTCTCTTTAAGAAGCAACATGAATGTCTTGGAATACAATGTACACATTATATTGGTAAAAGATAATGTATTCATATTTATTTCTCTGATAAAACAGCTCATGTTTATTAATGCATATTCTGTTGAAATGTGGATTCTAATTTCTGCTCTCGCTCTCCCACAGAACACTGTCGGGAGCCCAAAGATTTCTTTCCGAGGAAACGAAGGGGTAAGTGCTGGCCGCCATGGCCACCCTCGGCCGCCATGGCCACCCTCGGCCGCCATGGCCACCCTCGGCCGCCGGGCCTCCGCTCTGGCCTCGAGGGCGTCGCCTCGCGGACGAGGCCAGGTTGGTGTGTGTTGAGGGCCGAGCGAGGCTGAGCGAGTGCGGGAGAGCCTGGGGGAGGGACCGCCTCCTGGACACGCCTTTCGGGCGGAAGGACCTGGGCCTCGCCAGTCCTTGAGGGCCAGGAGGCGGTCTCTTCACGGAGGAGGGCGAGGGTGAGGGCGAGGGAGAGAGAAAAGAAAAGGGAGAGCAAGGGGAAGGGAGGGATCGGAAATGGGAGAAAGAGGGAGAGAAAAAATGAAAGGGAGTGAGGAAAGGGGAATTAGGATGTAAGGGGAAGGGTCAGAGGAGGAAGGGGGGGAGAGGAAGAGAGACGAACGAAAGTGAAGTGAAAGGAGGAATAGGAAGGGGAGGAAAGGAGGAGGAAAAGGACGACATCAGGACAACAGGAAAAGAAGCCCGAGTAAGGAGGGAAAGGCGACTGGCGGTGGCGGCGACGGAAGGACATGAGCCAGCCAGCGCCCCGGCAGGTCTCTGCTGCTGAGGGCGACGGAAGGCCATTGCCGGAAAGCGAAATGACGCGGGTGGATAGGGAGGGGAAGGAGCAAGAGGGAAAAAGGATAGCGAGGGGAGAGGAAAGGACTCGGAAAGGAAACGGGGGGTATAGGAAGGAGCAAGGAGGGAAGGAGGGAGGAGGGGAGAAAGGCGAAGAGAATGAGGGAATGGGAAGGAGGAGGAATAAATGAGGGGTGGGGGGAGTGACAGATAGGTGCGGGAGAGACGACTACGAAGACGGTCAAGGGGAAGATCAGGAAAAGAGAGAAGGAATGAAGGGTGATAGGAAGGAAGGAAAGAAGAATGAAGGGAGCGATGATGAAAAGGGAATGGCAAACAAGCGGAAGGGCACCCGAGGGACCTCTCGCGCGCCACGGAGCCGGGAGTGCCAGGCACCTGTGCCAGGCGACGGCGGGCGGCCGGGCGGGGGCGAGTGTGCGGGATGCGGGACGCGGGACGCGAGTGGGCGCGGAGAGGCGGAGAGGTGGGGGCGACGGGTGGAAGGGCCGACGAGGCGAGGAGGGAAGAGTGAAGGGAGGGAAGATAGGCGAACGAATAAGAAGGGGAGTAAGAGGCCATGCCCGAAAGAGGAACGGAATCCTGCAAGGTCTCAGAGCCAGAAAGGCGTTGGGAGGCCACGGCGCGACGGGCGGGCGGGCGGGCGGGCGAGGGCGACGCGGCGGATCGCTTCAAGGGGAAAAGTTCATCGGGTTTAGCGGTTTATATGGAGCCATAACACGCGCGCACGCGCATGCGCCAAACAGGCACTCACTCAAGCGCCGACACGCGCTCGAGCACGCGGGCACGCTAAGAAGTGGACCTCATGCAGGCCCTGCGTCTTTCCCGCGCACATAGAGGATTCCTTTCATGAACGTGAGTGTTATTGTGTTCAGTGTGCGTGTGTGTGTGCGTCGATTGCGCATGTACAGGATGTGTGTCTATATGCCAGTGTGTGTGCGCGCCTGCATGTACACATCCGGTGGACCTGGGCCCCGGAGCCCTCGACTCCCTCGATCTCCTTTTCGAACTCTGAATGTCTGGCAGCGCCTCCGACCGCCTCGCCGACGAGCGCTGCGGCGGCCTCGCGGGCTCTGCCGCCGGGCCTCTGGCTGGAGGCCCTGGGAGAGGGGGGGGAGAGGGGGGGAGAAAAGGAGGGACAGGGGGAGAGAAAAGGAGGGAGAGGGGGAGAGAAAAGGAGGGACTGGGGGAGAGAAAAGGAGGGACAGGGGGAGAGAAAAGGAGGGAGAGGGGGAGAGAAAAGGAAAGTTAGAGGGGAGAGAAAAGGAGGGAGAGGGGGAGAGAAAGAAGGAGAGGAAAGGAGGGAGAGAAAAGGAGGGAAATGGGGAGTGAAGAAAGGGAGGAGGGAAATGGGGGAGAGAAAAGGAGGGAGGGAGAGAAAAGGGAGGGACAGGGGAAGAGAAAAGGAGGAGGAGTGGGGGAAAGAAAAGGAGGAAAAGGGGAGAGAAAAGGGAGGGAGAGGGGGAGGAGAAGGAGGAGGGAGAGGGGGAGAGAAAGGAGGAGAGGTGGAGAGAAAAGGAGGAGAGGAGGGAGAGTAAAAAGGGGAAAAAGGGAAAGGAGGGAGAGGGGAGGAAAAGGAGGAGAGAG
>NC_091557.1:47983928-47986428 GCF_042767895.1 Penaeus vannamei
ATGCTAAAAGTAATGGAATATATGATGATTTTGGTAATGGTAATAATATGATAATGACTATGGTGATGATTATGATGAGGACCAAGGGAACAGGGCCGAAAAAAGATGTTAGCAATAACAACAATTTCTATAATCATCACCATTGCCGTCTCCTTCCCCTTCCCCGTCTTCTGCTTCTGCTTCTCTTTTCCTCTTTGTTGTTTTCCTGCTCCTCTTTCTCCTCCTTATTAATATTATTATGTTTTATGATCTAGTGTCGTGAAGATGATGGTAATTATAATAGTAATTATGATAATGGTCATAGTAGTATTAATTGTAGTAGTCGCAGTAATGATGATAATTATTTTAATTCTGATAATGATAATGTCAGTGATAATGATGAAGATAACAGTAATAATGATAATAGTAATATTCTTATTATTGAAAAAAATAATGATGATAATGATGATGGAGATATCATTATTATTATTATTATTATTATTATTATTATTATTATTATTATTATTATTATTATTATTATTATCATTATTATCATTGTGTTCATCATTATTATTAATACTGATGATAATACTACTACTATAACAAATGATGTTAGTGATTATAAGTAATACAAATATAAGTAACAGTGATGATGATGATAATAGTAATGATAATGGTATGATGATAGTAATAGTCAAGGCATCACCACTTCTGCATAGCCTGCTGAATAGTAATAATGATGATAATGATGATGATCATGATGACGGTAATGATGATGATCATGATAATAATGAAAGTAATAAAGATTATGATTATTTTAATGTCAATAATGATGATAATGATATTAATGATAATAATAGTAACGATTATAGCGGTAGTAAGTTTAATGATGTAACATGTCGACCCCAAGACTGACCTTTTCCCTCGAGTGTTGTAATGGCCATTGGGGATTGCGTTTGGTCCAAAGGGATTTGCAGACCAGTTCGCTCGCCTGCGAAATGCCGGGCCCTCGAGCGCCGGGGCCTTTGGTCACCAATCGGAGAGGGGAGGTCTGTGTTCCTGCGCTAGTGGAGGAAAGGAAACGAAAATGGCAGAAAAATGTTGCTGTTGGATTGTTATTGTTACTTATATTGTTATTGTTTTTTATTATCATCATTAAGATGATAGTGACGCTGATGGTATGGTAATGATGAAAAATATGATATTGATAATGATGATGATAATGATAATAATGAGGATAATGGTGATAATAATAATAATAATAATAATAATAATAATAATAATAATAATAATAATAATAATAATAATAATAATAATAATGAAGATAATAGTAAATGATGATTAAATGATAATGATGATGAAAATGAAAATAATGATCTTGATAGTTGTAGTGATAATAATGAAGGTAATGATAATGATTATGATAACAGTAATGGAAATAATAATTATGAGATTAGTAATGTTAATGGTAACGCCAGTGTCACTGCCAATGTCAGTATCAGTAATATCATCCCCATCATCAGTCTGATCAAACACCAACAAAATAATGATAATGATAGAAGAATGATAATGAAGATGGTGATATTAATAATGATTGTAGTAATGACTAATAATTTTGTGATAATGTAAATGATAATGATAATGATAGTAACGAAATTGATGAGAATAGTCGTAGTAATTGTGATAATACTAATGTTGATAATGATAATAAAGATGATAAAAAATATAATGATAGTTAAAGTAATGGTAATGAAGATGATGATGATAGTGATAATATTTTATTATTATATGTATTATTATTGTTATTGCTCGTATTGTTTATTATTGATCCTATATTTTTTTGTTCTTGTTGCTGTTGCTGTTAAGATTAGTATTATAGTTATTGTCATTGTAATAATAATAATAATGATAATTATTATTATTATTATTATTATTATATTATTATTTTTATCATCATTTGTTGTTGTTTTATTAATATTATTGATATTATTAGTATTATTATCATTATTGTTATTGTTATTATTATTATTATTATTATTATTATTATTATTATTATTATTGTTATTATTAATATTATTATTATTATTATTATTATTATTATTGTTATTATTATCATTATTATTATTATTATTATTATTATTATTATTATTATTATTATTGTTATTATTATTATTATTATTATGGTTATTATTATTGTTCTTGTCGTTTTGTTGCTATTGTTATTGATATTGATATTTTTATCATGATTGTAGATGCTTTTGTTACTAGTGTTTTTTATTGCCATTCTGTGCAGTCTGTTGCATTAGCCACTGAAACTGACTGCGCTTCTCCCTCTCCCGCAGGTACGTAAGGAGGCGGCCGGCGTGGTTTCCTCTGCGTGAGTACAAAAGGCCTTGAGTGAGTGAATGAAGGGCGCGACGCCTCGGACGAGGCCCGTGGCCGCGGCGCCCCCGGCCGTGGGCTCCGAGGGCCAGGGGGGAGTAACCTCCTTGAGGATGAGGAGGCTGTCCTGGTTGCTTGG
>NC_091557.1:47988928-47991428 GCF_042767895.1 Penaeus vannamei
ATCACGATAAAGATAATAAGCAAAATGATTATTATTATCATTATTATTATGGTTATGATTATTGTTCTTTCTTCATTTATTATTGTTGTTATGATTGTTTATTATTCTATTACTTTTATTGATTTTTCAATTACTTTTGTTGTTATTGTTATTATTTTACTGGTATTATTGTCATTGTTAATATTAGTTTTTGTTATTATTATTATTATTATTATTATTATTATTATTATTATTGTTTTGTTATTTCCTACCCTCCTTCCTCTCCCTCCCCCTCCCTGCTCGTCCGCTGCTCACCCTACCCGTCCCCTCCCCCTTCCCTTCCCTCCCCCTTCCCTTCCCTTCCCTTCCCTTCCCTTCCCTCCCCTCCCTCCCCCCTCCCCTCCCCTCTCCTCCCCTCCCTTTCCTTCCCTTCCCCTCGTCTCATTTCTCTTCTCTTCTGTCCTCTTCTCTTTCCTTCTCTCCTGTCTCTGTCCCTCTCTCCCTTCTCTCCCCCATCGCCACTTAGCCACTTAGCAAAGGAATCAAGTCGAATGGGGAAGAATTGATGGAGCCCCAGGAGGGGGGGGGGGAGGCCGGGGCGCATCGCGGGCGGGACTCGACGGAGGCGGAGAGAGAGAGAGACGGGCTCAGAGGCCGGCCGGCGGGACACGCGGGCGAAGAGCGAATCTGTTTTGCATGTCCCTGGTTCGCGGTGCATTTCGCGTCCCCGTGTTTCGAGGCACGTAGGTGGGCTTGGCGGGCGGGCGGCAGGGGAGGGCCGGGGGAGGGTGGGCTGAGGGTGGCGGGAGGGATGGGTTGGAGGGGACGGGTGAGCTGGGGAAGGGGGGGGAGGGGGGAGGGGGCGGGAGCAGGCTGTGGGGACCAGAACATGCACTTTGCAACTTTTACTTTCAGATGCAGTCATGCATTCCCCTTCCCTGTAGCACCGGACGGGACGAGTCTGTTCTCTCTCTCCTCCTTGCCTCCTCCCTCTTCTCCTTCTCTCCCTCCTCCTTTCCCATCCTCCCCCTCCTCTACTTCCTCCTCCTCCTCCTCCTCCTCCTCTCCTTCCTTTTCCTCCTCCTCCTCCTCCTTATCTTTCTTCTTCCTCTCCCTCTACCTGTCCTTCTATTCCTCATCCTCCTTCACCTTCACATACTACTACTACCGCTTATACAACAACTCTTGCGACTACTATTGGCACTACTACTGCTACTCGTTGCCGTGTGAAAGTGTCCGTGATCCGAGCACCGCTTTTTTCACGCGAAAACGACCCTTGCGCCCCTGGCTGCACGGGTCACTTTGGCTTACGCCGAGCGGAAGGGAAAAGTTTCCTGGGTGGCGTCGCGCCGCGAAGGCCTACCGCGGCGGGGGCGGCGCGGCCTCGCCCCTCGCGCCCCCCGCCCGAAGGCCTCTTTTGGCGCGCCCTCCGCCGCCCGCCACGACGCACCGACGTATGGGCTCAGACGTCCTTTGGGGGGGGGGGGGGGCTTGCAACACAAGCTGTCATGCAGGTGGCGAGGGGAAGGGGGAGGGGGAGGGGGGAGGAGGGGAGAGGCAGCGTCGGTTAGCTGGCTTGTCCTGGCAGCTTCCTCCTGCAGGGAAGGGCCTCGGGGGAAGGAGGCGGCGAAGGCACATTCCTAGGGGACTCCCTCCCCTGCCACCTTTCCCTCTCGTTGCTTTCGCTTCTCGATTCCCTTTCCCTTTCCTCCTTCGCTCCCCTCTCTTCCCTCTCTTCCCCCTTCCCTTTCCTCCATCGCTTCCCTCTCTTCCCCCTTCCCTTTCCTCCTTCGCCTCCTTCCCTTCCTCTTTCCTTTCCTTCTTTCACTCTCTCTCTCTCACCATATTTGTCTTTCTCATTCTTCTCTTCCTCCTCTCCTTACCCTCTCTTCTCTCTTTTCGTTTCTTTCTCATCTCTCTTCCTCCTTCCCTTTTCACTTCGTTCCCTCTGTCTTTTTCCTTTTATATCTCTTCTGTAACCCTCATTCTCTCTCTTTTTCCATATCTCCCATTTGTTGTGTTTGATGGAGTCTTTATGTCCATCGTAGTGTGTGTATGTTTGCGTGTGCGCGTGTGTGCGTGCGTGCGGGCGCATGCTTGTATGTATATCCCTCCCTCCCTCCATATGTTCCCCACGCTCCGCCGAGGGGCCCTAGGGCGGGCGTGGGGCGTGCGGGAGGAGGGCCCGAGGGCGTCGCGGCGCCCCCGGCGAGAGCACCGTCCCAGGACGTGCTGGCAGAGGGACGTCGAGTTGGCATGCATGCATTGCTGTTGGCAGGGGAAGGGCCTAAGAGCCTTGGCAGAGGAAATGCCAGGATGCCCGACATTTCCCCCTCCTCATTCCTTTCTCATCGTCCTTCTGTCTTCTTCTCTTCCTCTTCCTCCTCCTTATTCCCCTCCAACGCCCTCCTCTCTTCTTTAGCTGCTTTTAAGCTCTCCTTCCATGAGCCTTCCCCCCCCCCCCTCCCTCCAGCTGATCTCCGTTTAGCCTCGCCTACCCTATCTCCGCCCTCCCTCCTCC
>NC_091557.1:47996428-48003928 GCF_042767895.1 Penaeus vannamei
GCTGCTGCTGCTCCTCCTCTCCTCTCCTCCCCTCCCCTCCCTCCTCCTCTCCTCTCCTCTCCTCTCCTCTCCTCTCCTCTCTCTCTCCTCTCTCTCTCCTCTCCTCTCCTCTCCTCTCCCTCCTCTCCCTCCCTCCCTCCCTCCCTCCCTCCCTCCCTCCCTCCCTCCCTCCCCTCCCTCCCTCCCCTCCCTCCCTCCCCTCCCCTCCCTCCCTCCCCTCCCCTCCCCTCCCCCTGCTGCGCCACATACCTGAGCGTCACCTGCGCCGCCGCCTTAGATGCTGCCCCAGGCTGCTACAACTACGCCCCCCCAACTCGCGCTCCCTCTCCCTCCCCTTCCCCCTGTCCCCCACCACCGCGCCACTCCCGCTACACGCGCGCCATCTGTGGTGGGTTACGCCATCTCACCGCCCGCGCATAAGGGCGAAATTCTTGGCCTGCGAGCCGTGGTGATAGCTCTAACGAAGGCGGTGACGTGGCGGCAGGAGGGCAGGGAGGAGGGCGGGGAGGCGGCGGGGCTGGGGGAGGGGCTTTCGCCGCCCATAAGAGTATATAAACCTGGGGTTGGGTCGGCAGTGTGTCGTGGCTCGGCCGTGCGACCGGACCTTCCTCACGGCGCGCCGAAGGGCATTCCCTTCCCGCCGCTGCAGGAGTCCTCCTCGGCCCGAGTAAGCCCTTCGCGCCCGCGGCCGCCCTCCCTCACTCGGGCGGGCTGGCGCGGGCGAGAAAGGGCCTGGTGGCGGCGGCGGCGGCGGTGGGCTCGCTCTCGGCAGGTGCGGGCGGCCCACCAGGCGGAGGGAGACGGGTCTGCGGACCTTCCCTTTCTCCTCTCCCGCCTCGCCACCGCCGCCGCCGCCGCCGCTGCCAGTGGCGCGCTGGCAGGAACAGCGGGCCGCGACCTCCCCCCCCCCCCCTTGCCCCGGCCTCCACAACACACTCAGTCCCAGCAATGAGAAAATGATGTAAATAAACTGGCCTGAACCTTTCATTCACTAAAAATCACTCGAGAGAAATCAGCCATTAGACTATTTCGCAGCCCTGTCTCCAGGAGGAGAGAGGGCAGCTGGGGTGGGGCAGGGGGGGGGGCGAGGAGTGCCCGACCTTCAGGCGTCCTGTGACGCCGCAGGTCCCCCCTTCGCCCGCCCCCTTCCCCTCCCCTGCGTCCTCGTTCACACCATGGCTCGTTCCTTTTGTTTTCTTGGTTCCTGCAATAACCGATCATTGGAACGAATCACGCGAGATGCAGGCCCTGTGCCCCCCCCCCTCCCCTGAGAGTGTCACTGGGGGGCGACCACGAGTGTTGTTCTGCCGAGCGCGGAGAGCGAGCCAAAGTCGGCCGTTTGTGGTGAAGTGATAATGAATAGTGTTGTGTGTCCATGGAAGCTGGAACAAGAAACAGTGATGTTGGTGACGAAAGTGACACGCTACTCTCCGCCCTATGTGCTAGTGGATTTAAAGTGTGTTTTTTTTAAGTGTGCAAGACCCCGAGTGAGAGCGCGCGCGCTTGTGGTGTGCAGCCAGGCCAGTGGAACGGAAAAACCCACACGGCCCCTGACTGATCTGGCCTTGGTGGTGGTGACGCTAGTGACGATGTGTGATGTGCTGATGCCGCTGTGGTGGTGGTGGCGGTGTGGCCGCCGCTCTCATTGCCTCATACCCGAAGGACCCTCTCTTCCCTCGCCCCCGCCTCCGTCCCAGCCCCGGACACCCCCTCCCCCCCGCTGCCACCTCTTGAATACGTCACATACCCAGCGCCCCGCGAAGGGGCCCACGAGGGACCGCCTCGCGCCCCGGATTGGGTTGCAGTGCTCAGTGATGGACTTGATGGGAATGATGATGACGACGACGGTGGTGGTGGCGGTGATGGCGGTGGCTCTGATGATGGCAGCGCTGATGGCAAGGGCCATGGGATCCGATGGCTGAATGGGCGAGGGGGGAGAGAGCGAGGGCAAAGGAGGGCCGAGAGGAGCCTCGCCAGCGACGACGAAGAGACAGAAACGGAAAGAGGAGAAGCGGGCGACGGAGTGACCAACACGAGTGGCTTTCGAGCGACGTGGAGGAGGCCCGTGCGCTTCGACACGTCCGCTGCCTCGTGGCCGGGGGCGAGCGAGGCCAGCCAGCGGTTCGGGATCCGCTGGGACGGGAAGCCGCCACCTGCCATGACACTTGCCTGGCGACGTGCTCCGACACTCTCCTGATCATTTCCGTGGACGCCATCCACTGGCACTTCTCGCGCCTTCCTCCGAGCCTTTCCCCGTCTGCATGCGGGACCCGCTCAGCCTTCGCCTCCCTGAGTGCCCGGTTCCTCCCTCTTCACCCCCAGCCCCACCACCCGCGTCATCCTCTTCTTTGGAATGCCCCTCTCCACCCCCGTCTCTCTCTCTCTCTCTCTCTCTCTCTCTCTCTCTCTCTCTCTCTCTCTCTCTCTCTCTCTCTCTCTCTCTCTCTCTCTCTCTCTCTCTCTCTCTCTCTCCCTCCCCCCATCCCCCTCTCCCTTCTCAGGAATTGTGTTATCAGGTGTTGTCAGAGTGTTATCACCTAAAATGGAAAATGGCCGTGATTTGTTCCTCCTTGACGTGCCAACGCCGTCGAGCACAGCCGTCGAAACCGCTCGTCGCTGCCGCCCCTGCTGTCGATCTGGGCAGTCGCGACCTCTTGCCCTCCTCCCCCTCCCTCCCCCTCCCTCCCCCTTGGCTACGTTCGTCCTCAACCCTTGCGGTGGCATAAACCTCTCGTGTCTTCTGCTTGCCAGAGTGAGAGTGATTGGGAGAGAAAGGAGGAAGGAGGGGGGAGGGTGCGGGGAGGCAGCTGATGGGGTTCTGACTGCGGCTCCGTCCTGGTCGGGCAGCAGGTGCGCCCGAGACCTCTGTTCGCGGAAGGGAAACCCTGGCGCGGGTGCGGAGGGGGTGGGCGTGCACTCCTGCTTCCTTGGGATTTGAAGTGAGGAAGGGCTGGGGCGAGCAGGGCAGCCCGAGCAGGGAAGGGCGGGAGGGCAGTGCGCGAGGGCAGGCACTGAGCGAGGGCAGCCAAGGGCGGACGCAGGACCAGGCGCCGGTGGGCAGCAACGGGGGCGAGCGAGGGGGCGAGCCTCCCGAAGGAGCGCCGCCCGGGGAATATCCTCTGTCGTGTTGTGTCACCGGCGGCCTCGCTGGCCCGCGGGTCGAGTGAAAGGCGCGTGTGCCGCCGAGCCGTTGTGGAAGGCCTTGCGCGCCCGCCCTGCGAAAGAGATCAGGACCACGCCCGCAACGCCCCCCCCCCAGGCCTCTTGCTGACTGATTGTTTCGGCCTCTCTCTCTCCCTTTCTATCTCTATCTCTATCTCTATCTCTATCTCTATCTCTATCTCTCTCTCTCCCCTCTCCTCTTCTCTCTCTCTCTCTCTCTCTCTCTCTCTCTCTCTCTCTCTCTCTCTCCCCCCTCCCTCCCCCTCCCCCCCCACATACCACACCTACATTCTCTTCCATTTTCCTTTCAAATTTTCTTTCTCTTTCATTTTTATCTCTTTCCTTTTTCATTTTTCTTTCCTCTCCCCTTCTATTTCTCTTTCCCTCTCTCAATCTCCTTTTCCCTGTCCTTTCCCTTTCTTTCTCTTTTCTCCTCTCCCATTCCTATTCCCCCTTCCGTCCCTTTCCTCAACCTCCTCTCCCTTTTTCTTCTCCTTTTTCATTTTCTTCCCCTTCCCCTTCTTCGCCGTTCCCTTCCCTTTCTCTCCTCTTCCTCCGTTCATTTCCCCCACATTCTCCAAGTCACCTTTGGGAGGGAAGTTTTGCAAACACGAGTTGGCTACATGCCGTAACTGCACACACGCACATGCTCACGAAGCTCTCCGCCACACCATATACCACGCACCACACCATGTCACATCACACTAAACCACACCATAACACACCTCACCACAAAACACGTAACATACTACAACCACGTTACACTACATACCACACATCACCGTTCACCATACACATACCACTCCAAACCAAACCACACTAAACCACACCACCCCAAATGTCACACCAAACCAAACCACCCTACCCCACATACCCCACGTACCGCCCTCCCAACTCATACACATAAACAGAGCACCCCTAATTACACTCGCTGCTCTGGGCCCGTCCCCTGGCCCCGTCCCCTGGCCCCGTCCCCTGGCCCCGTCCCCTGGCCCCGTCCCCAGGCCCCGTCCCCTGGCCCCGTCCCCTGGCCCCGTCCCCTGGCCCCGTCCCCTGGCCCCCTCCCCTGGCCCCGTCCCCTGGCCCCCTCCCCAGGCCCCGTCCCCTGGCCCCCCACCCCAGGCCCCGTCCGTCTCCGCGACGCAGTTTCCAACATTCCGGCGAGAGGACTTGTTTGCGGCCAGGAAGGTCGGCCGTCATCCGAATGGCGTCCTGCAGCGTTGGCTTGAACTTAGGAAATCATGAAAGGGAAATGGGGAATACTGGGGGTGGGGTGGGGGGTGGGGGTGCGTGAGCAGTGTGGGGAGGAAAGGGTACGAAAGGGAGGAAGGGAGAGGGAAAGGGCGGTCTGTCTTGCGTCGGCATGAAGTCAAAATCGAATTTCAGGGCCTGTGGTAAAGAGTTCGGCAATCGCATCTTAGATGGGGACAGGGGAAAGGAGGGGAGGAGAGGGGGAGGTAATGGGAAGGAGGGGAGGTGAAGGGGAGGTAGGGGAAAGGAGGGGAGGGGGACGGCGATGGAGATAGGCGTCGGAGTCCATTGGGTGTGCGGGTGCGTGCGTCGTCGCTATTGTCGTCGTGGTGACGGATCCGAAAACGTGGCGGCCAACTGTTGATCGCGGAGGCGGACTTTTCTCTCTGCCTTTTCTCTTTCTGTAGGCTTTATCTTGATCTCATCTCCTCCCTGTTTCCTTGAGGGAGTCTTACGTGGTGTTCGTGTGGGAAAGTACTGCACGCAGAGGAGAGGAGGAGGGGGCGGGGGGGGGGAGGGGTCTGGTCCTCCAGATCTAGTAACCTACATGCTATTACTGCTCCGTGTGGCCCCGGGCGCCGCTGGAACGCCGGGAGGGTGTTCACGACCAGGAAAAGTGCGCGGAAATGCGGTTCGCTCCCTCAGGCGGGGAAGGAGGGGGGGGGGTGAGAACGATAGGGGGAGAGCGAGAGGAAGAGGAGGAGAGAGAAAGATGAAGGGGGATAGAAAATGTGGGTTTTGCGTCCATAAAAACGAGCATTCACAAGGGCGTGTTGTTAATCCCCTTCCACCTCATCCACCCATCCCGATCCTGTAGTTCTCGTCGTCGTCGTAGTCTTCTTCTTCTTCTTCTTCTTCTTCTTCTTCTTCTTCTTCTTCTTCTTCTTCTTCTTCTTCTTCTCCTCCTCCTCCTCCTCCTCCTTCTCCTCCCCCCCCCTCCTTCTCCTCCTCCTCCTCCTTCTCCTCCTCCTCCTCCTCCTCCTCCCCCTCCTCCTCCTCCTTCTCCTCTTCCTCCTCCTCCTCCTCCTCCTCCCCCCCCAGAGAGAGATAGAGAGGGTGGGAGGGAGGGAGGGAGGGAGGGAGGGAGAGGGAGAGACCGAGAGATGAAGAGAACCGAGGTGACAGTTGGCAAGGAGAAGCATGCCCGGGCAGGGCGGCCGTGCCCCTTTGTACAGCAAAGCGAGATCCCGCCGAAGGGGCTGACATGGTCAGCAAGCTTGTTAGAATCTTGGGTCAACTACAAGATCAAGATCAAGATCCTTAAGAGCTGCTTGGCCGGGTGCCCCTTGCCCTCCCTTCCTCTCCCGGCTGCCCCTTCCCCTCCCTTCCTCTCCCGGCTGCCCCTTCCCCTCCCTTCCTCTCCCGGCTGCCCCTTCCCCTCCCTTCCTCTCCCGGCTGCCCCTTCCCCTCCCTTCCTCTCCCGGATAAACCCGAGATAGAGGCGCTCTCCCTCTCTCTCTTCTCTCCGCTCGCGGTGCCACCTGGATTCCCCTCTTGACCTCGCTCTTTTATCTCTCGTCTGTCTCTTTTCTTCTCCCACTGCGCTTTTCACTGCCTTCCAAGTCATTCTCTACCGTCTTCGCTTTTCCTCTTCTTTCTTTCTCCGCCAGCCTTCTATTCCTCCGCCTCCTGTCGGCACTCTCCGTCGCTCGGCCCCCGGGTTCGTGCGTGCGCGCCCTGCGCTCCCCGAGGGGCTCCCGGGGCTCGGGCGTCGCAGTCGCCGCCGCGGAGCTCTCCGTCCGGCGAGCCAAGGGCTGGCGAGCGCCGCCCGACGCTCTCATGGCACCTGCTTTCAAGCCGCGCGCCTCCCGCCTCTTGTCTCTGTCCGAGCGCACGGCCGCTGGCCCCGCTCTTGCCCTGCTCTTCTGGTCCCGGGTTCTTGCCTTTCCTGCTTTTGCACCTGGTCCCCTTCTTCCCCATCCCCTTACCTCCTCACCCTTCCCGTTACCTCCTCCCCCTTCTCCCACCCCAATCCTTTCACTTATGGTTGGTTTTGGGTCTGAATAAACCCCAAGGAGCACTTGAGGATATCGTGCTTATTTCCCTTCTTCCTCTCTACTTTCCACTCTCTTCTCTCTACCTTCCTTTTTATCTCTACCCTATTCCTCCTCTTTAACCTTCTCTCCCGCCCCCCCTCTGCGTCTCTCCCGTCAGCATCGCCTCCCCTTCCTGGCTTCGTCAGGCGTCAGCGACGGAATGCGAGGTCAATCGGGGAACAGAAATTCGGTTGTTCGGAAGGCGGTTCTTGGTGTAGCGATGGCGGCGGGCGGCGGCGTCGAGTGCGCGATCGCTTTCGTTGCTTTGTGTTTGCTTTGCGAGCGAGCGCGAGGTGCCCGGCGGGTCTTCTGAAGAGCCCGCCTGGCGGTTCGCGCGTGAAGTGCAGGTCGGGGGGGAAGAGAGGTCAGGAGGAGGAAGAAGAGCAACAGCAGCAGAATTAGAAGGAACTGGAGGAGGAGGCAGAAAATAAAAGAGGAATAGGACTGATAGTGCAAACGGAAAATCAAGAGGAGCAGCAGCAGGAGGGGGAACCAAAGAAGAGGAAGAAGAGGGAAAGGAATGAAACTTGGAAGAGGATGAGGAGAAGGAAGGCCAGGAATCCAATGGCGGCGCCGTGGCCGAAGTTATTTCCGGGACGGACACTTGGGCGGAGTTCGCTCGCATGGCAATGAGGCTTCGGCCGCTGTCGGCGGGGGAGGGGGGGGGGTCTGTAGGAAAGATGGGATACAAAGAGAGAGGAGGGAGGTGGAGAGGGGAAGGAAAGGCGGGAACTAGAAAAGGAAAGGGGAACAGGAGACCGAAGGAGAGAGACAGCAAGGGCAGAAGGAGAAAGCGGAGATCCCCATCACTTCACCCATTCGCCCATTTCCCTTAGCCAAGCCCTCCCCATCACCTGACCCATCCACCCATTTCCCTTAGCCAAGCCCTCCCCATCACCTGACCCATCCACCCATTTCCCTTAGCCAAGCCCTCCCCATCACCTGACCCATCCACCCATTTCCCTTAGCCAAGCCCTCCCCATCACCTGACCCATCCACCCATTTCCCTTAGCCAAGCCCTCCCCATCACCTGACCCATCCACCCATTTCC
>NC_091558.1:0-2500 GCF_042767895.1 Penaeus vannamei
TTTTATTCTTCTTGTTCGTTTCATATCGTTTGATGTTTATTTTCTTCATTTTCTACCTGTCTTTCCCTTATTTTTGTTCTTCTTTCTGTTTGTTTGTTTTTTATTATTCTTCCCATTATTCCTTATCTTTCGTTCCTTTACCATCATCCCTCTCTCTTGCCACAGCAATTTTATATATATTTCTTCCTCCATTTCATTCTCTTTCTTCTCCTTCTTTTTCTGTTTCCCTCTCTCACACTCTATATATTTTTATTCTTTTTCTTTAATTTTGTCTCTCTTTTTAATCCTTTCCCCTATCATCTCCTCCCTGCTTCTTCCTCCTTTAAATCCATCTTCTTTCATTATTGTCAGTCCTCCTCTTCCCTTTCTCCATCATCATTTTTTCCTTCTCCTCCCCATTAACGTCTCTTGCTGCTCCCCTTCCTTCTCTCCATCATCATCTCCTCTTCCTCCTCCTCCCTTATGATCATAGTGATGAAAATGGTAATGATAATAAAGATGAAAGCAATGTTTGGACAAAGGATGATGATAATGGTAATGATGATAGTAATGATGATAATAATAGTAACAATATTGATAATAACAATAATGATAATAGTATTAATAACATTGATAATAGTAATAATAACATTGATAATAGTAATAATAACACTGATAATAGTAATAATAACACTGATAATAGTAATAATAACATTGATAATAGTAATAATAACACTGATAATAGTAATAATATCACTGATAATAGTAATAATAACAATGTTAACGATAACAACAAGGATAACAACATAATATATGACAATACTATATGATGTATGATGATAATGATATATGATGATAATGATAACAATATATAATAATATATGATGATAATGATAACAATATATAATAATATATGATGATAATGATAACAATATATGATAATATATGATGATAATGATAACAATATATAATAATATATGATGATAATGATAACAATATATAATAATATATGATGAGAATGATAACAACAACAAAAACAAAGCTGAATGTACTAACGCTTCCCTCCCCCCCCCCTCCCTCCCCCGCAGGCGATGATGGCGAGCCAGCTGGCGGGTTCCTGGAACGCCACCCGCGCCCAGGAGTACATCATGTCCCACCAGCGGCCCGACGGCTCCTTCGGCGGCCTCTTCGACACCAACGCCGTCCTGCCGCTGCTCGGGGGCCGCACCCTGCTCGACGTGGCCATTCGACGCTGCCCGAGGGTAGAGGAGGACACCGTCGACCAGGAGGATGCGGAGGGTGAGGAGGAGGGGGGATGGGGGAGGATGGGGGGGAAGGGGGAAGGGGGAGGGAGGGAAGGGGGAAGGTGGGGGAAGGGAAGGGGGAGGGTGGGGGGAGGATGGGGGAGGGAAGAGGGGAGGGAGAGAGAGGGGAGAAGGGGAAGGAGGGGAGGGAGAGAGAGGGGAGAAGGGGAAGGAGGGGAGGGAGAGAGAGGGAGAAGGGGAAGGGGGGGGGAGAGGGGGAAGAGGGGAGAAGGGGAAAGGGGGAGGGAGAGAGAGGGGAGAAGGGGAAGGAGGGGAGGGAGAGAGAGGGGAGAAGGGGAAGGAGGGGAGGGAGAGAGAGGGGAGAAGGGGAAGGAGGGGAGGGAAAGGAAGGAAGGGTGGAGGAAGGATTAGAAGAAGGGGAAGAAAGAGAGAGGGGTGGATTGGGGAGGAAGGGAGAGGTATGTGGAGGAAGGGTAGATAGGATAAAGAGAAGGAGAAAGAATGGGAAGAATGCGAGGAGGAGGAGGAGGATGTTGCCAAGGAAGATCGGCAGGAATTCGAGAAATAGGAGGAGAGGAATGAGGATTATTTTATTGATAACAAAGACGAAGACAAATATAGCTGTGGAAATGCTTTGATAATGATGATAGAAGGATAATAATAGAAATAACGATCGGGTTTTGATATCATCCATGAATCTTTTAATCTAGTAGAAATATTTGATGAATAATAAGGATCTCGCGATATTCCGAAGAAAGTCAAAGACAAAACGAACAATAATTTTCCTCTTAAAGCAACAACTTTGGCTCTTTCAGTTGACAACTTCGACGCCCCCGACGGAGAGCCGCCCGTGCCCACCGAGAACCCCGACCAGACCACGCCCACGCCCGCAGCGGAGGTCATGGTAGGTCGATCTTGTTCGTGGGTTTACAGAAACCTGATGCTTTCAAAAGTTAGAAATATATACTGAATATTGATTTTCTTTTTCTATTTTTTCAATACTGCTCTTCATTATCACATTGAACTTGAAAAGCTAAATTCCATTTTGAAAATTGTCATTCTTTTCCTCAAAACAAATGTGATACATCCTTGAAAAAGCAAACTAAAAATAATTATATGAAAAGCTAATCCAATTAGACCTCGCTCTTAGCAGTCCCGCTCTGAAGCTCAGATTCTGAAGAACTTTTCCTTTCTCTAAACAAATACTGAACTTACATCTTTCCCTGATAAAGACTATCACATTTACATTTCTGTAT
>NC_091558.1:15000-17500 GCF_042767895.1 Penaeus vannamei
TGACACGGTTATTGTTATAATACCTAATATACTGGTTGTGACATGAGAAAATCCAGCATATATTTCATATGGAAATTGAGTGAATCAGTTTTATGTGTAAATAACCAAGCGAAGATAGTTGTAGGAAACAGTTTCACAGATTTTTACCTTAATGTTTAGTTCTAAAGGCTACTTTTAAAGTACATTTCACATTTTGGGTCTTACCTACGAAATATCACTCCATAAGGCTGTACTTCCATCAAAAAACGTCAGTAGGTTTTTACTCAAATTAGGGAATCGGGAAAGCACGGTCAGGAAAAAATGGAGAAGGTATGGTTGGTGACACACTGAAAACCCTCGTAAAATTACCCTCTCACGTGACAGACATGACAGCGCCTACTCGTGCAGGGGGTCATGCACGCAGAGCGCCCAAGGCCCAAGTCTGCAGCGCTGAGCTTCGATCTACCGTGGGAAACATCTACCTAACACACAACTCGGGTCCTACAGCGAAGAACTACCCTCGCTCTTCACATTCCTGACCCAAGACACAGTGAAAAACACACGTTCCGATTGTCTATTTGAGTGGACGTTCACGCAACACACATTTTTTGGCTAACTATGGCTGCTGATAGAAACATACAACGGTATACACATCGTCTTTTGTGCACAAAGTGTTTCTTCTACTCACTCTACGGTGAGACATTCACACTAACCGTGATTTCATTATTACATACACTTTTTGTGAGAGTTGCAGTGAGATGAACATCTACATTAAACGTTAAGGTGACCAATGCTCAAGGAAACGCACCACACGCGCAACGGGGAGCGGGTACAGCAAGGGGCACATTTACACTGGCCGACTTTATACAGGTGAGAGGCTCTATACACTTAACCTTGCTTGGTGTATTCATCACATGATTTCGATTGATATAAAACTGCGAAAGGATAGATTATCGTTTTTTTTTTTTTTTTTTTTTTTTTTTTTTTTTGATATGTCTGTTTTAGTTTAAAAATTCTGATTAGCGTTCGTCCCTCGCGGCACAGGAATCCATCAAATGTAGTTAGACTGAGTCGAATGTGCAAGATTGTCTGTCGGAAATGATATGTTAATACTGGATCGGTTTTGTGACTGGAAGCTAATGTAAACATCCGAAAAAAGTAACTAAACCAGAAGGAATGAACAAACAAAAAAGAGAGAGAAAGTAAGTGTTCCCTTTCTAAAAAAGATTATCACTAAGTACCCCATCTCCCTTCAACCCCCCCTCCCCCTCCCCCCATCCCAATTACACAGCCGGTTCCTTTTATTATTAAAAAAAGGAATGCATTTCTTATTTCGAGGCTCTTCCTAACTACCGATTTTTCGAAAACTACTCGAGTGGCAACACATGTGAACCACTTTACTCTGTCAGCTATCTAGTCACGTGTCTGGTTCATAGGACGCTCTTCCTTTCCCACAACACTCACTTCCCTTCCCTCAATCTGTGTCCTTCCCTTCGCCATCCCCTTCATTCCCTCTATCCTTCGCCTCCTTTTTATCCTCCCTTCCTCTCCACCTCCCCCTTTCCTTCCCTTCTCCCCCCCTCTCCTTTCTCTCTCCCTCCCCCCTTCCTTATCTCACTAGTAAGAGCCACAGTAATGTACTGTAGAGCTTTAGTTTTGCGCGCATGAACCAGACCGTTTGTCATGAGTTAATAGTAAATACACCTTTTTAAATTGATTAGTTTACCTTAAATATATGTCTATATATAATGTGTATATGTCTGGCATCGTGTTTCTGATATTCAGGTTTAAGATTATGGAGAGAGGGAGAGAGAGAGAGAGAGAGAGAGAGAGAGAGAGAGAGAGAGAGAGAGAGAGAGAGAGAGGAGAGAGAGAGGAGAGAGAGAGGAGAGAGAGAGAGAGTGAGTGAGTGAGTGAGTGAGTGAGAGAGAGAGAGAGAGAGAGAGAGAGAGAGCAGAGAGAGAGAGAGAGAGAGAGAGAGAGAGAAAGAAAGAAAGAAAGAAAGAAAGAAAGAGAGACAGACAGACAGACAATGGAGAAGCAGAAAGATAGATAGATAGAGAGAGAGAGAGAGAGAGAGAGAGAAAGAGAAGAAGAGGTAGAGAGAGAGAGAGAGAGAGAGAGAGAGAGAGAGAGAGAGAGAGAGAGAGAGAGAGAGAGAGAGAGAGAGAGAGAAACGGACAGTCAGAAAAAAGACAGAGACAGGACAGGGACAGAGATAGAGAGAGAAAGAGATAGGCTGGATAGATAGGTAGATAGGTAGGTAGGTAGAGAGAGAGAGAGAGAGAGAGGGAGAGAGAGAGAGAGAGAGAGAGAGAGAGAGAGAGAGAGAGAGAGAGAGAGAGAGAGAGAGAGAGAGAGAGAGAGAGAGAGAGAGATGGGGAAAGAGAGTTAATGATAATAATAATAACATTACGATGCAATCCTATTTCTCGTTATTCTTCGTTATAGATTTAGTAAGAAATTCACCAATGGACTACAGGACGTTTGGGAAATCACAGTCAGGGTCGGCCATCTTGGT